>NC_089259.1:57310316-57617102 GCF_963930625.1 Muntiacus reevesi
GGTGGCCTGGTATTCCCATCTCTTTCAGAATTTTCCACAGTTTATTGTGACGCACAGAGTCAAAGGCTTTGGCATAGTCAATAAAGCAGAAATATATGTTTTTCTGGAGCTCTCTTGCTTTTTCGATGATCCAGTGGATGTTGGCAATTTGATCTCCAGTTCCTCTGCCTTTTGTAAAACCAGCTTGAACATCTGGAAGTTCATGGTTCACATATTGCTGAAGCCTGGCTTGGAGAATTTTGAGCATTATTTTACTAGCATGTGAGATGAGTGCAACTGTGTGGTAGTCTGAGCATTCTTTGGTATTGCCTTTCTTAGGGATTGGAATGAAAACTGACCTTTTCTGGTCTTGTGGCCACTGCTGAGTTTTCCAAATTTGCTGGCATATTGAGTGCAGCACCTTCACAGCATCATCTTTCAGGATTTGAAATACCTCAACTGGAATTCCATCACCTCCACTAGCTTTGTTTGTAGTGATGCTTCCTAAGTCCCACTTTACTTCACATTCTGGGATGTCTGACTCTAGGTGAGTGATCACACTATCATGATTATCTGGGTTGTGAAGTTCTATTTTGTACAGTTCTTCTGTGTATAGGCATGCCTAAATCATATTGCCAGATAGGCAAATCCAAATCTGACTTAAAACTTTTTCTTAGAAAATGTTAAAAAACAATATCAGAAAAATATATTTGAGAAATGAGTAAACAATCTTCAGAATTTTTTTTAAACTACTTTAGTATGTTATAAATAAAGTCAATAATTCATTTAAGAAAGTTGTTTAGTCGCTAAGTTGTGTACTGTTTTGCAACACCATAGACTATATCTAGCCTGCCATGCTCCTCTGTCCATGGGATTTCCCAGGCAAGAATACTGGAGTGGGTTGCCACTTCCTTCTCCAGGGGATCTTCCTCACCCCGGGATCAAAACCACAAGTCCTGCATTAGCAGGTGTGTTCTACACCACTGAGCCATCAGGGAAGCCCAAGAAAGAAACAGATAATTTTATTTGATCTAACCTGTGGATTATAGCCCAGACACAGTCTTTTGGAAATCTCTGAAGATTGTTTCACACATTAGAGGTAGAAGTACAGTGACATATGTTTTTGAGACAAAGGGTTATATATCAAGTGACATACTTCCAGTTTACACAATCCAGATCTTCATGTGTAAAATGAGTAGTGGGTAATCATGACCCTTTGTAGGATTGCAAAGGAGTGTTATTCCTACGGAAATCTAGTTAATGGAGGTGCAAAATGCACAGTAAAGGGAAAAAGGAGGCCCAAATGGGTAGAGAAAAATTGAGGTTTATATTTTTTCTTATTTTGCCATAAATTATGAATCCTATTTCATCCATTAGATAGCCATTTACTGTGTATATAAGATATATTTATATATATATATATATATATATATATATTTTTTTTTTTTTTTTTTCTTTCATGCAGTGAAATAATGAGCTCTGACTCCAGGGAGCTACAGTCAAAGACAGACAGAGGTGTAAACTCTCTTGGATGAGGTAGAAAGTGATTATAGTCATTTCTCTTTTCCAAGGAACTAACAGTAGAATTCATGAGACTGCTCCTGGAGTTATGTCAGCATTTCTGATTCAGTACTGATGCAGGACTCCTCTGTTCCATCTTATTTTTCAAACCCTTACCCACATGCAAGTCATCTCATCTGCTGCGCCTTTGCACTTATTCTCCAATAAGTCATGTTCTTTATAAAACACATGGAATAAGTGAAGAGGTATTGCCTGTTTTCTGGAGAAGAGTGACTGTTTTCCCAACTGTGATAACACATGGTTGGTTGGTTGATTTAGTCGCTCAGTTGTGTCCAGCTCTTTGCGACCCCATGGACTGTGGCCGGCCAGGCTCCTCTGTCCATGGGATTCTCCAGGCAAGAGTAGGTTGCCACATCCTCGTCCAGGTGATCTCGACCTAGAGATTGAACCTGCATCTCCTGTGCCTCCTGCATTAGCAGGCAGATTCTTTACTTCTGAGCCACCGGGGAAGCTCTGCAATACCACTAATCCCCCGAAAAAGAAAAAAAAATCAGGGTAAGTTTGTATTACATAATTTGCTTTTCACAAAGATTCTTGTTTATAAAAAGCCTCCCTTTTTGAAGGGCAATGTAATATTTGACTTTAAAGCTCAAATGCTCAAATGATTCTTTTAATACAATTAATGATTAAAATTTATAAATAGATCTATATGAAGTTTTTTTTTTTTTACAGATTTTGTTTACATAAAGTTCTAATTCTGTGACTAACTTTTCTGATAATGTTTTAGAAAATCCTCAGAATTTTTTTTTTTCTAAAAGCCAAAGCAAGTGACTGAAGTTTATTACAAAATATGGACCTGCCTTAGGTTAGAAAATACATACAAACTTAAAATTATCCTCTATAATTTTTATTACAGTGGATTCCAAAGGCATTCATGTAAAAACCACTTTAGCTGTACTGAACAATATTTATTGAATTGTGAATAGCTTGTTTCTTTCCTTTCTGAATGTCATTTAACTGTTTCCCACTCAATCCTACATCTAGACAGAGAGAGGTTTGGCATACACCTTCGAATTAAGGAGATTGTAGTTAATAAACTGCTTAACCAAATGGAAGCTACATCATCAGCCATGGCATTAAAGTTAAATTGACTGAATGTTCCAGGCAGTAATATACCACACATTGCCTATTTTCAAGGTTTATTTCAAAATATATATTCCCAATTACAAATTCAGAGACCAAAGCCACTATAATTACAGCAATTAAGTTATAAATCACATTTGCAAAGATTCATTCGCTTGCTTAGGTATTTATTCATTCGTTCTTCAAACATTTGTGCATAATGCAAAAAAAATCAGTACAATTTATTGTAATAAATAATGTGTGTGGTGGAAGAGGGGCAATAGACCATTTATAACAAAAGTGAGGGACTTGGGGTTTTTTTTCATTTAAATTATATATTACAGCTTTACTTCTAAGAAAAGAAAGAGAACATATATACACACTTACACATATATGAAAGTTGCATCTAAACTCTAAGTCTATGAACAGATTAATTATTTTATAATTATTGTGTCTATCAACATAAGAAGTAAATATAGATGTTGACAGTTGTGGGGAGGGGTGATGGTTGTTATTCAGGGCTTAATATATTGGAATATATTAGAATTAAAAAGTCATATAGTCATTATACAGCCTATGGTATTATCCCTTCATCACTTTATGGACATTAACTTGACTCTAATAGCAATCATATAATATTTTAATACATTTTAATACATACATTAATGTATGTATGTTTTTAATACATCTTACTTTCGGTTTGTTTAAAGCAAATTTTCCCCATGGACACCAATTCAATTGGGAAGGAGTTCAGTCTGTTGATGCTGTGTGAATTTTTTAAAAATGCCAAACATGCTATGGAAAATATGTGTAGACTTGCTTTAGCCATTGCCAAAGGCTTTCTGTGCCTGCCTCCCTCCTAACCTCACTAAAACACTCTCCTTCTTCTGCTCCTTTTCTATTTACTTCTAGTTAGCATACTTGCTATAACTTTTAGGGCCTACAGTTACTAAGGAACACTTCAGCCAATTCTTTCAACTGTTGACTCACTTCCTCACCTGAAAATAAATGCAGTTGTTTTCATTTTCCTTCAGAAGCAGCTTTATAAACTCAAATTTCTGTTTTTCTGATTCTCAACATGTCATTCATGCTTTTCAAGCTTCTTCATTTTTTTCTCCATCTTCTACTCTCTGGTTTCTTTTGTGCTACACACAGCCTATAACCTACTCCCTTACTTTTTTTTTTAATAAAAAAATTGTATTACACCACTGGAAATTAGAATTTATGGTTATTAAAATTTAATTTTTCATTGTAATTGTTTTTTATTGTTTCATCCAACTTTCCTCATTTGACACCTGAAAGTCTTTTTCATTCAACCTTTTCCTAAAAGCCATCTCAGTTTGAAGCACTTGTAATACAAATTCTAAATAGTTCACCACATAGATTGGCAGTTCTCCTTGCTTCCCAATGCAACTCCCAAGTCTTTACCCTCTCCACTTCTGGTAAATATCCCTACCGTCCAGAAGTTCAGTTCACCTGTAGTATTAACTATTCTCCCTTTGTCATCTTCTCCTATACTGGTTACTTCCCACATCCACTGAGGAGTATTTGGATCACTCTTTTTTTTCACTGTACCAACTGTTGACGTTACCAAGAAACATCAGTTATTTATCACACAAAACACAGGGATATGGACTTCTTTATCTCTTTTCCAGTAATACCTTTATCAATTAGCCCACCCAATTTAGAAACACAATGGATCTCACCATTACTTACATTAAACATAAGCTCTCAAGGGATCATACTCTGTTATTACTTCTTTTCATATATTTATATATTATCTGCTTATAAATATTTTCCCAAAATTTGGTATTGCCTGCATCTATATAAATATATTTTTAACAGCATTTTCCAAACTTTAGCATGTTCAGAACTACCTAGAAAACTTCTGAACACAGACTGGTGGGCTTAATCCTCAAGTTTTTAATTGAATGAAAGTGTGTTGTGTGCCTGCGTGCTAAGCCGCTTCAGTCATATCGGACTCTTCGCGACCCCATGGACTGTATAGCCCGCGAGGCACTTCTGTCCATCGGATTCTCCAGGCAAGAATACTGGAGAGGCTTGTCATTTCCTTCTCCAGGATATCTTACCGACCCAGAGATTGAATGTGGGTGTCTCACGTCCCATGTGTATTCTTTACCCCGAGTCACCAGAAGGCCCTTTAATAGAGTGAAAGCATGAACGCATTAGTCGCTCAGTCGTGTCCGACTCTTTGCGACCCCATGGGCTGTAGCCCGCCAGGCTCCTCTGTCCATGGGACTCTCCAGGCAAGAATACTGGAGTGGGCTGCCATCCCCTTCTCCAAGGGATCTTCCCGACCCAGGGATGGAACCCAGGCCTCCTGCACTGCAGGCAGATTCTTTACCATCTGAGCCACCAGGGAAGCACCTTTAATAGAGTAAGTACAGTCAAATGTCTCTGGGAAAGCTTTCTTCTCTCCTCTTCAATGTACTCTGTGTTAGCACCCATGCCCAACACTGTTGTGAAGGGACTCTTGCTAACACTAATATTGAAATATTAACTGCATAATGTTGAGTCTAATCATACTTCTCTTTTTGGTTCTCAATTACTTGAAATCTCTTTACCTTTCAAAAGAATTGAGAACGTCCACATCAGAAGGTCACCTTTTTCACTGACTTCAATGACAATATCCTTTTCAGCCACTTTCATTTTTAAATATCATTTGCAGTTATAGTTGACCCTTGAATAACACAGGTTTGTGTGGGTATACTTACACAAAGGTTTTATTCAATAAATATATACTATAGTACTACATGATCCACTGCTGGTTGAATCTGTGAATACTGAATAAAGGGTATGGAAGGCAAGTTATAAAGTTGTAATGCAATTTTTCACTGCCTGGAGTGATGGCTCCCCACCTCCTGTATTGTTCAAGAGTCAACTGTAATTGTATGTCAGGTGAAGTTTACTTTTGAAATTATTCTAGCCTGTCACTTGAGTGTTTCTCTTATATGATTACTCTGGGGAAATACCTTCTGTACACTATATTTTTAAATAAGATAAAAATTTAGAAAATGTAGAGAAACTGGGAATTCTTATGAAAGATGAAAGTAATTATATGCTTTGAGATTATAAAATTTTAAATGGACCTACCACACTGAAATAGTGCATCAGTTAGTAGGTGCACATGTTAACATTATTCATATGTTTAAATTAAAAAGCAATGGTAATTAAAGCATGTTGTCAAGACACCCTAGTACTTCAACTATTTCCCAGTTATAACCATTGTTCTATAAGTGCAATCATAAAAATATATATATATTTGCATTTTAAATATGCAGTTCTAAAAATAAATGATATATATTTTATATGGTTCAGATATGCTATAAATATCAAATTCCATAGACCTAGAAGCAAATTCCTTACTCCACTGAAAATATTGTTGTTGTTGTTCAGTCTCAAAATCATGTCTGACTCTTTGCAACACCAGGGACTGCAGCATAGCAGGCATCCCTGTCCTTCATCATCTCCTGGAGTTTACTCAAACTCATGTCCATTGAGTTGGTGATGCCATCCAGCCATCTCATCCTCTGTCATCCCCTTCTCCTCCTGCCCTCAATCTTTTCCAGCATCAGGGTCTTTTTGAAAGAGTCTGCTTTTCGCATCAGGTGGCCAAAGTATTGGAGCTTCAGCTTCAGTCCTTCCAATTAATATTCAGGGTTGATTTCCTTTAGGATTGACTGGTTTGAACTTCTTGCAGTACAACGGACTCTCAAGAGTCTTCTCCAACACCACAGTTCAAAAGAATCAATTCTTCAGTGCTCAGATTTCTTTATAGTTCAACTCTCACACTCATAAATAACTACTGGAAAAACAATAGCTTTACTGAGATGTACCTTTGTTGGCAAAGTAATGTCTCTGTTTTTTAGTATGCTGTCTAGGTTGGTCATAGCTTTTCTTCCAAAGAACAAGCATCTTTTAATTTCATGACTGCAGTCACCATCTGCAGTGATTTTGGAGCCCCAAAATACAGTCTTTAACTGTTTCCATTGCTTCCCCATCTATTTGCCATGAAGTGATGGGACTAGATGTCATGTTCTTAGTTTTCTGAATGTTGTGTTTTAAGCCAGTTTTTTTTCACTCTCTTCTTTCACTTTCATCAAGAGGCTCTTTAGTTCTTCTTCATTTTCTGCCATAAGGGTGGTGTCATCTACATATCTGAAGTTATTGATATTTCTTCCAGCAATCTTGATTCCAGCTTGTGTTTCATCCAGTTCATGTGATATACTCTGCATAAATTAAATAAGCAGGGTGACAATAGATAGCCTTGATGTACTCCTTTCCCAATTTGGAACCAGTCTGTTGTTCCACATCTGGTTCTAACTGTTGCTTCCTGACCTGCCTACAGGTTTCTCAAGAGGCAAGTCAGGTGGTCTAGTATTCCCATCTCTTTTAGAATTTTCCACAGTTTATTGTGATCCACACAATCAAAGGCTTTGGTTTAGTCAATAAAGCAGAAGTAGATGCTTTTCTGGAACTCTCTTGCTTTTGTGATGATCCAGTAGATGTTGACAATTTGACCTCTGGTTCCTCTGCCTTTTCTAAATCCAACTTGAACGTCTGGAAGTTCATGGTTCACATACTGTCGAAGCCTAGCTTGGAGAATTTTGAGCATTTTTTTGCTAGGGTGTGAAATTATTGCTATTGTGTAGTAGTTTGAACATTCTTTGGCATTGCCTTTCTTTGGCATTGGAAAGAAAACTTACCTTTTTCAGTCCTGTGGCCACTGCTGAGTTTTCCAAATTTGCTGGCAAGTTGAGTGCAGCACTTTCACAGCATCCTCTTTTAGGATTTGAAATAGCTCAACTGGAATTCCATCACCTCCACTAGCTTTGTGTGTAGTGATGCTTCCTAAGGCCCACTTGACCTCACATTCCAAGATGTCTGCCTCTAGGTGAGTGATCACACCATCGTGGTTTTCTGGGTCATGAAGATCTTTTTTGTATAGTTCTTCTGTGTATTCTTGCAACCTCTTCTTAATATCTTCTGTTTCTGTTAGGTCCATACCATACCATTTCTTTGCTATCAAATAATCTTTATTCATACTTAGCCTTATGTTTACATTCACTTCGCTTATTGCGTAGTACTGCATTGTGTTCATAATCTATATCTTATCTACCCTCCAATGAGGAATTCTTAGGTTTTTTCTGCCCTGGGATGTAGATGTTGTGCTGTAGTCTATACTTCTTCATATATATCCTAGTTCATGGATTCCTTAAAGGTAAACCCACATAGAATTGGGATTGTTGGAACAGAGTGTTTGTTCTCTCACTTTTTCCAGGTATTAGCAAATTTCATTTTAAAATAGAATTTGTACTACTTCAAAAAAGATAGTGAAATAATATGGTGTTAAATTTTGCCTCCAGAAAGTTTTAATTTCTTGATAAATAGTGAGATTGAACACTTATTAATATACTTATTTTACAGCCAAATCTCCATGTGTAAATTACACTTTATTTTGAAAGTATATAGTTAACTGCACAGTTTTATACAATTAATTTTGTAAGGTTGAACCTCTCCACCCAATGGCAAAACACCTGACGAAGGCAAACTTTCCTGTTTAGAAATTCAGTCTAGCAACTAAGAGTCAGTGTCCCTCTTACTCTGACAGTCTCTCTCCTTATGTATGATTATGTATTCATATTGCTTCAGAGAAGGCAATGGCACCCACTCCAGTGCTCTTGCCTGGAAAATCCCATGGATGGAGGAGCCTGGTGGGCTGCAGTCCATGGGTTCCTGAAGAGTCGGACACGACTGAGCGAGTTCACTTTCACTTTTCGCTTTCATGCATTGGAGAAGGAAATGGCAACCCACTCCAGTGTTCTTGCCTGGAGAATCCCAGGGATGGGGGAGCCTAGTGGGCTGCCATCTATGGGGTCACACAGAGTCGGACACGACTGAAGTGACTTAGCAGCAGCAGCAGCAGCATATATATTGTTTATTACACAAGTACAAAATTAACAAATATGAACAAGTTAGATTAAAAATAAAGAGGAAGAATAGAGTTTTGTATGATTTTAAAGATATATGAAAAACAGAGATCAAATACATTTAATTAAATTGCTAAAAGTGAGCACTGAAACTGAGTCATTAAGTTCATGCTTAAATTGAATCATTAAGTTCAGTTGATCAATTGCTCAATTATATAAATGGTGTCACCAAGAAGTAGTTTTTTAAATCATATTATAAGTAAGATGTGAAAGATTTTATTGTGAAATTCTAAACCAAAACCAAGAAGTTTGACACTGTACTACAGATATGTTAATGTTATGGGGTAGAAATTTAATTTGAATCAATAAATGTTGAATTAAACACATGCTTGCCTAGTAGGATACAAAATTCAATCAATAAAAAGTATAATACAGCTGCAACAATTAAATTTCTACTGTCACTTTATTTATGTAGGAACATATTTTTAACACAATTGAAAAAAGTACTCCATATAGCATTTGCATAAACATAATATAAATGACATTGTGCAAACAAATATAATTTGTAAACCAAATACATAACAACAAAGTGAATATTATTAGTAGTGATGAATGTATCATTGTAAGTTTGTAATTGTGAAAATGTAGTTGCTTTGGGTACATAATTTAAACTCTCTAAGAAACAATCTTCTCATATTTCAAAGGATTTACAAGGAGCAACTAACAGGATTTGTGACTTAAATTTAGAAACAGATATAGTAGGGAGAGAAACATTCTTGGGGATAACAATAAAAAAGCCACTCAACATCTATTTATTTAATGGAATTCAAACCACAAAGAAGAAATATTTATAAATAAAATGAGTAATCACTGATTACACAGCGTCCCATTGATCCAATTTACTTTTTATCTGGTTTACAGTTAATAAAATTCTGATGATTCAATAAAATAACTGCAGTTTAAAATCTATTTTTCTCCCCTGGTGGCTCACAAGGTAAGGAGTCTGCTTGCAATGTAAGAGACCTGAGCTCGATCCCTGGGTCCAGAAGATCCCCTGGAGAGGGAAATGGCAGCCCACTGCACTATTCTTGCCTGGAAAATTCCATGGACAGAGGAGCCTGGTGGACTAGAGTCTATAGGGTCGCAAAGAGTCAGACACAACTGAGCGACTAACACTAAAATCCATTTTACTGTGGCTCTATTGGAATAAAAAGAAAGATGTAATATGAGTAATTTTTACTACATTCACTTTATCTGACCACATTAGCTGGAAACATTTAAGCAAATGTTGACTACTAGTGACAAGAGATAAAAGCAGTTCAGTTCACTTGCTCAGTTATGTCTGAGTCTTTGAGACCCCATGGACTGCAGCACACCAGGCTTCCCTGTCCATCACAATTCCTGAAACTTGCTCAAACTCATGTCCATCAAGTCAGTGATGCCATCTCATCCTTGTCATCCCCTTCTGTGCCTGCCTTCATCTTCTGCAGCATCAGGGTCTTTTCTAGTGAGTCAGTACTTTGCATCAGGTGGCCAAAGTATTGGAGTTTCAGCTTCAGCATCACTCCTTCCAATGAATACTCACAGCTAATTTCCTTTAGGATTGACTGGTTTGATATCCTTGCCATCCAAGGGACTCTCAAGAGTCTTTTCCAACACCACAGTTCAAAAGCATCAATTCTTCAGTGCTCAGCCTTCTTTATAGTCCAACTCTCATATCCATACAGGACTACTGGAAAAACCACAGCTTTGACTAGACAGACCTTTGTCGGCAAAGTAATGTCTCTGCTCTTTAAAATGCTAAATTTGTCATAGCTTTTCTTCCAAGCAGCAAGCATCTTTTAATTTCTTGGCTACAGTAACCATCTGAAGTGATTTTGGAGCCCAGGAAAATAAAGTCTGTCACTGTTTCCATTGCTTCCCCATCTATTTGCCATGAAGTGATAGAACTGGATGTCATAATCTTAGTATTCTGAATGTTGAGTTTTAAGCCGGCTTTTTCACTCTCAGATTTTCACTTTCATCAGAGGCTCTTTAGTTCTTCTTCACTTTTCTGCCATAAGGTTGGTGTTATCTGCATATTTGAGTTAATTCATATTTCTCCTGGCAATCTTGATTCCAGCTTGTGCTTCATCCAGCCTGGCACTCCACATGATGTACTCTGCATATAAGTTAAATGAGCAGGGTGACAATATACAGCCTTCATGTACTCCTTTCCAATTTGGAACTGGTTGATTGTTCCATGTCTGGTTCTAACTGTTGGTTCTTGACCTGCATACAGATTTCTCAGGAGGCAGGTAAGGTGGTCTGATATTCCCATCTCTTGAATTTTCCACAGTTTTTTGTTGTTATTCACACATCAAAAGCTTTGGCATAGTCAATAAAGCAGAAGTAGATGCTTTTCTGGAGCTCTTGCTTTTTTGATGATCCAGTAGATGTTGGCAATTTGACCTCTGGTTCCTCTGCCTTTTCTAAATCCAGCTTGAACATCAGGAAGTTCTTGGTTCATGTACTGGTAAAGCCTAACTTGGAGAATTTTGAGCATTACTTTGCTAGGGTGTGAAATGATTGCTATTGTGTGGTAGTTTGAACATTCTTTGGCATTGCTTTTCTTTGGGATTGGAATGAAAACAGACCTTTTCCAATCCTGTGGCCACTGCTGAGTTTTCCAAATTTGCTGGCATATTGAGTGCAGCACTTTCACAAAATCATCTTTTAGGATTTGAAATAGTTCAGCTGGAATTCCATCACCTCCACTAGCTTTGTTCCTTGTGTTGCTTACTAAGGCCCACTTGATTTTGCATTCCAGGAATGCACCCACTGGTGCTAGGTGAGTGATCAAGCCATCATGTTTATCTGGTCATGAAGATCTTTTTTGTATAATTCTGTGTACTCTTGCCACCTTTCCTTAATATCTTCTGCTTCTGTTAAATCCATACCGTTTCTCTCCTTTATTGTGCTCTTCTTTGCTTGAAATGTTCCCTTGGTATCTCTAATTTTCCTGAAGAGATCTCTAGTCTTTCCCATTCTATTGTTTTTCTCTATTTCTTTGCATTGATCACTGAGGAAGGCTTTCTTATCTCTTCTTGCTATTCTTTGGAATTCTGTGTTCAAATGGGTTTATCTTTCCCTTTCTTCTTTGCCTTCAGCTTCTCTTCTTTTTTTTTTTTTTTTTTTGGAGGCTATTTACTTCACAACATTGCAGTGGGTTTTGTCATACATTGACATGAATCAGCCAATTTAGCTTCTCTTCTTTACTCAGATATTTGTAAGGCCTCCTCAGACAGCCATTTTGCCTTTTTACATTTCTTTTCCTTGGGGATGGTCTTAATCACTGCCTCCTGTACAATGTCACAAACCGTCATCCATAGTTATCAAGAGATAAAATAAATCCTGTCAAATGCACTCTTGCTTCATGTACCCACATCCTAAACTTCAGAAGGAACTTGTATTTTTGGTTACTTTTTATCAGTGAGACAGATATATTCACATTGTTCTCTATCATTTAGATTAGTAGTTTTGTTTGTTGCTTAGCTGTGTAGGACTCTTTGCAACCACATGGACTGTAGTCTGCAAAGCTCCTCCAATCATGGGATTTCCCAGGCACTGGAGTGTGTTGCCATTTCCTTCTCCAGGGGATCTTCCTGAACCAGGGCTTGAACCCAGGTCTTCCACATTGCAGGCAGATTCTTTAGCATCTGAGCCACCAGGGAAGCCCTCTGTCACTCTGAGACAAAACTAGGCTGAAGTGAAAAGTCATGTATTCCTGCTTTCTTCAAATGAGAAGCAAAATAGGTTTATTAAAAACTTAACCTCTCCTTATTCATAATGTTTTGCTTTCTATATATCAATTAACACAGTTTTATACTAACTTTTAATATTTATCATTATGCATTGATCTGTATGCACCAAGAGACCATGAGCTTCATGAAAGACTATGTATGATTTCTCTGAGACCTTTCAGAAAATTAACCTTTAATTCTATAGTAGAATAAATTAAGGGTTTATTTTGGATTTGCATAAAACTTAAGGCTTAGCAATTAAAAAAAATAAATTAAGAGTGTAGTATGGCCAGATGACTATTTCCTCAGAAAATGTTTAAATGTAGATTGTATTCAGATGTCATGTTTTATATTATTGTGTGTGTTGAATCTCTCGGTCATGTCCAACTCTTTGTGAGCCCATGGACTGTAGCCCAGCAGGTTTCTCTGTCCATGGGGATTCTCCAGGCAAGAATGTTGGAGTGGGTTTCCATGTCCTCTTCCAGGGGATCTTCTTAACCCAAGGATCGAACCCAGGTCTTCTGCATTGTAGTTGAATTCTTTACTGTTTAAGCCACCTTAATTTAATTATGTTTTAGCTTTATGAAACATTTATTAAGGCTTCCCTGGTGGCTCATAGGGTAAAGCATCTGCCTACAATGAGAATAGACCCGGATTCGATCCGTGGGTCGGTAAGATCCTCTGGAGAAGGAAGTAGAAACCCACTCTAGTACTCTTGCCTGGAAAATCCCATGAATGGAGGAGCCTTGTAGGCTACAGACTGTGGGGTCACAAAGATTTGGACACAACTGAGCGACTTCACTTTATGAAAGCAAGGACTATCTAATATATCTTTCTTAAGTTTCAGTCAGTACAGTTCACTTGAGTCACTCAGTCATGTCAGACTCTTGCAACCCCATGAATCACAGCACCCCAGGCCTTCCTGTCCATCACCAACTCCTGGAGTTTACTCAAACTCATACCCATCGAGTCAGTGATGCCATTCAGCCATCTCATCCTCTATCATCCCCTTCTCCTCCTGCCCCCAATACCTCCCAGCATCAGGGTCTTTTCCAACAAGTCAACTCTTCACATGAGGTGACCAAAGTATTGAGTTTCAGCTTCAGCATCAATCCTTCCAATGAACACCCAGGATTGATCTCCTTTAGGATGGACTGGTTGGATCTCCTTGCAGTCCAAGGGACTCTCAAGAGTCTTATCCAACCAGAGTTCAAAAGCATCAATTTTTTGGCACTCAGCTATCATCACAGTCCAACTCTCACATCCATACATGACCACTGGAAAAACCAGAGCCTTGACCAGACGGACCTTTGTTGGCAAAATAATGTCTCTGCTTTTTAATATGCTATCTAGGTTGGTCATAACTTTCTTCCAAGGAGTAAGCATCTTTTAATTCCTAAGTTTAGTTTTTATTTTATATTGAGATTAGGTGTGAGCATTTACCTAGAGCCAGACATCCTGGAATGTGAAGTCAAGTGGGCCTTAGACAGCATCACTATGAACAAAACTAGTTGAGGTGATGGAATTCCAGTTGAGCTGTTTCAAATCCTAAAGGATAATGCTGTGAAAGTGCTGCACTCAATATGCCAGCAAATTTGGAAAACTCAGCAGTGGCCACAGGACTGGAAAAGGTCCCTTTTCATTCCAATCCCAAAGAAAGGCAACGCCAAAGAATGCTCAAACTACCACACAATTTCACTCATCTCATACGCTAGTAAAGTAATGTTCAAAATTCTCCAAGCCAGGCTTCAGCAATACATGAACCATGAACTTCCAGATGTTCAAGCTGTTTTTATTTTTTTTTTTTTTATTTTTTTTTTTATTTTTTTTTAATATTATTTTATTAGTTGGAGGCCAATCACTTTACAACATTTCAGTGGGTTTTGTCATACATTGACATGAATCAGCCATATAAGGCAGAGGTACCAGAGATCATATTGTCAACATTCACTGGATCATCGAAAAAGCAAGAGAGTTCCAGAAAAACGTATATTTCTGCTTTATTGACTATGCCAAAGCCTTTGACTGTGTGCTTTATTGACTATGCCAAAGCAATAAACTGTGGAAAATTCTGAAAGAGATGGCATACCAGACCATCTGACCTGCCTCTTGAGAAACCTATATGCAGATCAGGAAGCAACAGTTCATGGAACAACAGACTGGTTCCAAATAGGAAAAGGAGTATGTCAGGGCTGTATATTGTCACCCTGCTTATTTAACTTATATGCAGAGTATATCATGAGGAACTCTGGGCTGGAAGAAGCACAAGCTGGAATCAAGATTGCCAGGAGAAATATCAATAACCTCAGATATGCAGATGACACCACCCTTGTGACAGAAAGTAAAGAGGAACTATAAAACCTTTTGATGAAAGTGAAAGAGGAGAGTAACAAAATTGGCTTAAAACTCAACATTCAGAAAACTAAGATCATGGCATCTGGTCCCATCACTTCATGGCAAATAGATTGGGAAAAAGTGGAAACAGTGTCAGACTTTATTTTTTGGGGCTCCAGAATCACTGCAGGTGGTGATTGAAGCCATGAAATTAAAAGATGCTTACTCCTTGGAAGGAAAGTTATGACCAATCTAGATAGCATATTAAAAAGCAGAGACATTACTTTGCCAACAAAGGTCCGTCTGGTCAAGGCTCTGGTTTTTCCAGTGGTCATGTATGGATGTGAATGTTGGACTGTGAAGAAAGCTGAGTGCTGAAGAATTGATGCTTTTGAACTGTGGTGTTGGAGAAGACTCTTGAGAGTCCCTTGGACTGCAAGGAGACCCAACCAGTCCATCCTAAAGGAGATCAGCCCTGGGTGTTCATTGGAAGGACTGATGCTGAAGCTGAAACTCCAGTACTTTGGCCACCTCATGCAGAGCGTTGACTCGTTGGAAAAGACCCTTTTGCTGGGAGGTATTGGGGGCAGGATGAGAAGGAGACGACAGAGGATGAGATGGCTGGACGGCATCACGGACTCGATGGGCATGAGTTTGAATAAACTCCAGCAGTTGTTGATAGACAGGGAGTCCTGGCGTGCTGCGTTTCATGGGGTCGCAAAGAGTCAGGCATGACTGAGTGACTGAACTGAACTGAACTGATAGTTGATTTACAATGTTATGTTAATTTAAGGTGTACGACAAAGTGATTAAGCTATACATATACCTAATATGTCTTACATTTCATTCTTATGTCAAGCAAGTAAATCTAGTGCACTTGTTTATAATTATTTATTTCTTATATTGCTATTTGCCTAATGTATAATTCAACCAACAGCAAACATTCAGCTCTCATCTATATGCAGCTAAAATATGACATATTCAAAAAGTATGAAATTATTTAAACTAATTATACTATTATCTGCTTTATTTGTAATATTATTATTACACTGTTTTTCTTGATTTCTAGAATGAGATAATTTTCAAATTTTCTTACATTTTATGTTAGTTTGACAATTGTCTCATTCTTAAATAGTAATTTTCTCAAATACATACATGGAATTAATTGCTTGATTTTATTAATAAGAATAGAAGAAATTTTGTTTTTTTAAAGAATATTAAAGTTTTCACTTGATAGATAATATTAGTGGTTTATTAATTAGCAACTGTTAATTATAGAAAATAATTGATATTTTGCATGAAAAATGTTTAAATTATATATAAAATACATTTAACAGAATAGCCAAAACAGGTCAAAATTTCTGAGAAAAGAATATTTCAATTAATGCAAATCCTATTTATCTCTTTCAAATGAAAACAGTTATGATTGCCTTAAAAATAGCTTAGGGATCTAGAACATAATTTCTCTAATAGCAGTTCCTTTGCATCTTAACATCAGGGGCTAATAAGCCTGACAATATAGTGAAAAACTAAGCTGCTTTGAAAATTCACAGAAAGAGGAGACTAATAAAATAAATTGTATTTTTAAAGAAAATCATTTATCTGATCAAATCTTATTGATTGTTTTAAGGCATTTGGATTGAAATTGTAACCTTTTAATCTTTTGTTCTTTATCTTTTTCTTTTAAATCTAACAAAAACTAAAGTGATTGAAATAAACACCTACTTCTGTCTCTTAAAAAAGAATTTAATCTAAGTAGCACAATGATATCTCACTAGTTCCTTGAAACTTAAATATTTTAGAGAAAATGTAGCCAGAATGAAACAAAGGCATGACCTAAAGCATTGGACAAGCTGGACTCAAGATTGCCAGAAGAAATATCAATAACCTCAGACATGCAGATGACTCCACCCTTATGGCAGAAAATGAAGAACTAAAGAGCCTCTTGATGAAAGTGAAAAAAGAGAGTGAAAAATTTGGCTTAAAGCTCAACATTCAGAAAACTAAGATCATGGTATCTGGTCCCATCACTTCATGGGAAATAGATGGGGAAACAGTGGAAACAATGGCTGACTTTATTTTTCTGGGCTCCAAAATCACTGTGGATGGTGACTGCAGCTATGAAATTAAAAGACACTTGCTCCTTGAAAGGAAAGTTATGACCAACCTAGACAGCATATTAGAAAGCAGAGACATTACTTTGCCAACAAAGGTCTGTCTAGTCAAGGCTATGGTTTTTCCAGTAGTTATGTATGGATGTGAGAGTTGGACTATAAAGAAAGCTGAACTCCGAAGAATTAATGCTTTTGAACTGTGGTGTTGGAGAAGACTCTTGAGAGTCCCTTGGACTGCAAGGAGATCCAACCAGTCCATCCTAAAGGAGATCAGTCCTGGGTGTTCATTGGAGGGACTGATGTTGAAGCTGAAACTCCAATACCTTGGGCACCTGATGCAGAGAGTTGACTCATTTGAAAAGACCCTGAATATGGGAAAGAATGAGGGTATGAGGAGAAGGGGACGACAGAGGATGAGATGGTTGGATGGCATCACTAACACAATGGACATGAGTTTGGGTGGACTCTGGGAGTTTGTGATGGACAGGGAGGTCTGGCGTGCTGCTGTTCATGGGGTCACAAAGAGTGGGACATGACTGAGCAACTGAACTGAACTGAACTGAACTGATTGTAACCACGCAATGAATTTAGGGAATATATATTTTTATGTACTGCAAAAATATTTAGTTCAATGACTAATCTGGTTGTAGACATGTCACCTATAAAACTTATGCCATCCAATAAAATGCATAGATTTTAGCAATGCCTATAGAATTTTACTCACAGTACTAAATATATTAAGATGTGATTGATATACTTCAAGCATAATATTTGTTTTAAAGATATTGATTAATATATTTTTCCAGCAATTTTCTGAATCTCAGTAGTTTCTATTGTGCAAAAAATAGTTGAGAGGTATCTTTTGATTTCTTCAGTGTTGCTTCTTGCATTCAAGACAGAAGCTCCAACTTAGGTACAATAAACTGAAAAAGAGGCTATCAGGAAGCATGCAAAACATACATCGAACAAGGGACTTTTATTCAGAATATAGAAGGAACACTTCTAACTCAAAAATAAAAAGGCAAAAATAAACCAATTAAAATATGGAAATGCTATGAATAGATATTTTTCCAAAGTAAATATATGAATGGATGGGAAAGCACATACAAATATACTCAACATCTTTAGCCCATCAATGAAATTCATCTCAAAATTGTAATTGAAGAGTTCTTTACATCTATTAGGATGATGGTCATAATAATCATCACCAAATTACAACAACAATAATATAACAAGTGTTGGTGAGAATGTGAGAAAATCAGAATCCTAGTGCACTGATGGCAAAAAATGTATATTGAAATGCAACCACTTTGTTAAATAGTCTGGTTATTTCTCCAAATGCTAAGGATAGAGTTACTATGCAGCCCAGCAATTTGACTTCTAGGTTATTTACTCAAGAAAAATGAAAACTCTATTTACACAAAAACCTATTCATGAATGTTCAAAGGTGCATTATCCATAGCAGTGAAAATATGGAAACAACCCAAATGCTCATCAACTGATGAAGGGATAAATCAAATCTGGTATAAGCATATGATGAAATATTATTCAGCAGTAAAAAAAAAAATCAAATGCAGATATATGCAACTACATGAATGAACCTTGAAAATATTATGCTATTGAAAACATCATTCAAATAAGGTAGCATATTATATAATTCCATTTGCATGAAATGTCAGGATAAGCAAATCTATGGAAAATATTGCTCTTTCCTAGAACTGGGGGTGTAGTGGAAATGGGTATGAATTGCTAATGGATAGAGTGTTTCTGTTTGGAGAGATTAAAACATTCTAAGGTTGATTGTATTCATGGTTGCATAACTACATAAATGCACTAAAGCTCATTGTCTTGTACAGTTTAAATAGGTGAATTGTATAGAATCTGACTTACATTTCAACAAAGAGGATAAATTTTTGACCGATTTGATATACAGTGGCCATATTCAATACCTAAACTGAAAGCTGTAGAACACGAAATGAAAGAAGGTGAGATTGTTGCCAATAAATAATTAAATTTATTCACTTACAAATACAATATCATTCAGAATACTATATATATATATATGATATATATATATATATATATATATATAATCTACATGTGTGTTTACACACGAAAACACATGTATACCTGTGTTTGCTTTGGGGAAAATTGTTTGCAGTGACCCTCAGAGAAAGTGAATGAACAGGTCTTAAGGTACACATTCTTTCCATTTCTAAATGCCTGGTTTTGTAGTATATTTAACCAATTAAATCTTTAGAAATGTTTACATAAGCTAATGCAATTGAGATAATTAGTCAATTTTTTCAAGTGAAGTTTGTGACTCAGTGTATTTAAGTAGTATCTCAAAAGGTACAAAGTCAGAAGAAAGCTATGATTAAATTTAGTTAAGTCTTATTCCTAAACTTATGAGCTTTCTGACTCTCTTAATTGCACAGATAAATTAATTCAGAAAAATTATTAATAAATAAAAATAATATTTAAATTTATCAAAATAATTATAATTAAAATAATTAATAAAATAATTCTTATTTTATTGAACATTTATGATTTTGTAAATTATTCATCCAGATTGATTGAAAATCATATGCTTCTGCTTCTTGTTATTTATGTCATCTTTATGAAAGTTCAAAATCAAATCAGTAAAGACACTTATTTGTTCTCAATTTAATATTCCCTTAATAAAATAAAAATTTTAAATACCCTAAATTGGTTATTTTAAAATCCTTTCTCAATGATTAAAAGCAAGCAAACAAACATACAAAAATAAGCTATTAGCACTGTAATTTCTCAAGGATCAAATGGTCAAAATAGAAGTTTTATTTATTCAGTTTATGACTAATTCCAACATAGCTCTTCTGATGCCCTCTTAAAAATCTTCAAGTTCTTGAATCTCAAAAGGAAAGGACTGTATTATTTTGATAACATTTAACTTTATTTTGCTGAAGCATCAACGTTATTTTTAACTTTAATTCCTTAAAGCTTCAGATTTATAAAGAAACAGATAAGATAAATTTCTCCCTACCTAATACATATGAATGTTTCAGATTTTAAACTCTATATTTCAAAAGTCATGACTCTAAATAACTAGATATAGGAAGACCAGACCTTCTAATTGGACTTGAATAACATTAATACTTAATTTATGGGCATGCAATTTCTTCAGATTGAACTAAACTGGCATTAAGGACATTGTCCAGCCACTGTGAATAAGTTTTCAAAAAATGGCATCTTAATTTTCATGAGTTAATTTTAATTTTCACAATATTTTTCTGTGTATCTAAGATTTCAGGATCATTTTTGGCAGTATTTTGGTAATAACAACAGACAAATTCACGTTTTATATAATTGTATGTAAAATAGGAATATAGGCATAATATATGCTCAAAACTACAAGCGACTCTGTTTCTTTTTGTATTTGAAGTGACATTTTACATTTGCTAATAATATTCAGATAGAAAAAATCAAAAGTGATTCTACTTTAAAAATGAATAATATTTATGTCACTTTTATTTTAAATAGTTTACACATCCATGTGTATCCATTATCACCATTTATTAACATGTTTTAGTTTTAAGAGATATAGCAGTGTATAACACAAAAAATCTTGATGTTAATGGTGAAAGTCTCTCAGTCGTGTCCAACTCTTTGTGACCCCATGGACTATACAGTCCACGGAATTCTCCAGACCAGAATATTGGAGTGGGTAACCTTTCCTTTCTCCAAGGTATCTTCCCAACCCAGGGATCAAATCCAGGTCTCCCCATTTTAAAGGTGAATTCTTTACCAGCTGAGCCACCAGGGTAGTCCAAGAGTACTGGAGTGGGTAGCCTATCCCTTCTCCAGGGGATCTTCCTAACCCAGGAATTGAACCAGAGTCCCCTGCATTGCAGGCAGATTCTTTACCAACTGAGCTACCAGGGAAGCCACCTTGATGTTAAGGAAGCTTATATTCCAACTGGGCAAGTCAATCTACAGAGAAGCTTCAGTAGATAATACATGAACCATATTTCAACTAAGAAGGAAGTGATTGGCATTCAGGCCATTTCAAATAGTTTGAAAGAGGCATCTTCTCTAAAGATGTGAAGTAGGCTAGAGCCTTCAATAATAGTCATTGAAGATATATAACTAGAAACAGGAAGTAAATATCACCAAAATTTAGCATTATTTCAATTCCTGAAAGACTGGTAAAATGGCTGTTATACTTGGACCAAGGGGAAAGTGGTGAGAAATAGAGAAAGTGATACTCACTGAGATTTGGTCACTTGAGACTTTAAACGTCATGGTCACAGGTACGTAACTCAGATGGTAAAGCATCTGCGTATAATGCAGGAGACCCAGGTTTGATCCCTGGGTCGGGAAGATCCCCTGGAGAAGGAAATGGCTCCTTAATGGTTTAAGGAAATGCCTCCAGTATCCTTGCCTGGAAAATTCCATGGACAGAGGAGCCTGGCAGGCTATCGACCTAGGGGTCATAAAGAGTTGGACATGACTGAGTGAAAAACATACACAGGTAATTCTATAATCAGTGGAAACTATGGAAACATTTTAAGGAAAGTAATGCCATGTATGGTCTGAAATGCGTTTACTAATTACACTTGCAGGGAAGTATGTTCAAAGAGGCATATTGAAGGCATGAAAATAAGAGATTTTATAAAATCCTAGGAGAATCTTATGGTCATTCAGAGCAGTGTGATGAAGTAGACTTGATAAAAATTGCTTCATATCTAAGGGCAGAATTAAGGGGAAGAACTCATAATAAGATGTTCAAGGGAAACAAATGTAAGGTAACTTATTTTCTTTAACCCAAGTTAAATATATTTTCATTTACTAATATTGAGGAATAAAAAATGGAGTTTTGAGAAGGTATAGGAAACATGGTTAGTCTAAAATGTTTATTAGGAGTATACAGAAAATTATAGTGATGTGGTATTTGAAAATTACTTAGTTTTTATTTAAATAAATGTGTGGAATATAGATAATAAAGGCCATATAAAGTTTCATAAGATTAATGACACAAAACCTCTTTTTGAAACTATTTATGGAAAGCAGCGAGAAGAGAAATCAAGGGAAAAGTTATATGATACATAAGAAATAACTCTAAAAATGACTCAGTAATGTTTATATTCTAAAAAGTTCTAAAATCAGATTACATACAATATATGCAGTACACACTGGAGAAGGCAATGGCACCCCACTCCAGTACTCTTGCCTGGAAAATCCCATGGGAGGAGGAGCCTGGTAAGCTGCAGCCCATGGGGCTGCGAAGAGTCGGACACGACTGAATGATTTCACTTTCACTTTTCACTTTCATGCATTGGAGAAGGAAATGGCAACCCACTCCAGTGTTCTTGCCTGGAGAATCCCAAGGATGGGGGAGCTTGGTGGGCTGCCATCTATGGGGTCGCACAGAGTCAGACACGACTGAAGCGACTTAGCAGCAGCAGCAGCGTGCAGTACACACACATAATTAAATGTATATACATACATACATGTACTAAAATTTGTATACAGAAGACACCAAAATAGGTAAGATTTTAGGTGTTCCTGTGAAAGTATTTATGGACATATTGGGGAAAATAAGTAAGTCAAAATAGTTCTTAAGGTTAATCTTAAATTAAAAAAAATACAGTGTTCCCAACCAAAATAAATATAGTATAAATAAAAAAAGACAAAGAAGAACAAAGCATGGTAAATAAAAAACATAATAAGATACCAAATTCAATCCTAAATTTTTGTGAGTGAATGACTGTGAGCTAGCTTAATCACCTCGATCAGAAAGAACACACTACATATTCCAGTTCATCCTAATCACATGATATATTTATCAAAAGCAAGTAATTTGATGTTATTAACAATGATCAGGTAGACAGAAGTATGGCTAATTATTATGAAGTATATATATTCTTGGGCTTCGCTGGTGGCTCAGACATTAAAGGACCTGCCTGAAATGCAGGAGACCTGGGTTTGATCCCTGGGTTGAGGAGATAGATCCCCTGGAGAAGGGAATGACTCTTAGGGGTTTCCCAAGTGATGCTAGTGGTAGAGAATCCACCTACCAATGCAGGACACTCAAGAGACGCTGGTTTGATCCCTGGGTCAGAAAGATCCCCTGGAGTAGGAAATAGCAACCTACTCTAGTATTCTTGCATGGAGATTCCTATGGATAGAGGAGCCCGGTGGGCTACAGTACATGGGGCTGCAAAGAGCTGGACGTGACTGAGCCTCTGTGCACACCATCTGCAGGTTATATACTTAAGGATATGCTGACAAGCAAAGGCATTTGTGTTTTAAAGAGCAAATATTGAGAAACAAAGGTATTTGTTTTTTCATTCTGTAAGTATCATTATGTCTTTGGGGAAAATACAAACATTTCACTTAGGATATTGCAATTATCCATGAATAAGATAATGAGCAAAGTATTTGAGACAGAGGGAAAATATATATTGAGGATAATTTAAGGAGCAATCGACACTATGTGCAGTCTGATTAAATGCTGGCAGTATAATGGAAGGGAGATGATTAATTATTCATGTTTCTTCTTTGGACTATATAACATGACATTAAATAGATTAGAGTTTCCAGGAAACCCCTAAAATGGGTGAGAGAGGCAATTTCTCACTGCTGAGAAATTAAAATTCAGTTTGAGGCATGTTGTGAAGCAAACAAGTATAGATATCCAATATAAATGTAGTATTTATGTCTTGATCTCAGAACAGAGATCACAGCTTGTGATTCAGATTTGAGAGTTATAGAAGTTAACATTTGTTTGTCCAGATGTTTTTGTTCCTCCATCTTTGATAATAGACCTTTATGATGGGAAATGTTCTCCTCTGAATGCACAGATCCACACCTTCACGCCACACATGTATATGACAAATTCCAGACCAATTTTACTATTACTGCTAGAAACTAGGGCTTAAGTGCTCTAAGTCACTCCTTTAACCTCTTGGGAAAATAAATTAAAGTTTCTGTTGCTTAAATCTACAAACTGCCTTTCCCACAAATCTTATAAAGGTCTGTGGCCAAGGTCTTCCTTTAATTCTACAAACTATTTTCATTTCTTTTTGTTATTACTGCTGGTTTCTGAAGCTGGAAAACAGAAAATCCAATAAATTATTGAAATTGGTTCCAAAAAGTGAGCTATAGGTATTATTCCCTGTGGAATGAATGATGTGTTTGGAATTAAACACAGAGCTGCATTTCAGTGAATGACAATGAGCTTCTGGTTAATATTTTCAAAATGTTAAAAGAACAGCTTATTTTAGGAAGTTGAGAAACAGTTGCTCAAACAATGATTGTGGTCATATGGGGCCATGAGTTTACTGAAGGAGATGATCTGAGCCACAAGATAGTTTCCATCATAGAATAGCTTCAAAATTAGCATATGTATTGAAGCCATGCTTTAAGGTAACTAACTTGACATTACTGAAAAACACACGGAGAAATGAACACATTCACATATCAGGTGGAGAGTCTGGCTCCAGGTTAAAAATCTGGAATTTTTCAGGTCTAACTGTAGGCAATGATACGGACTTCACCTAGCAGTGTTATGGCTGCCCCACATCCTGTCTAGTGGGCAGCCAGTGCATTGCAAGGGTCTGAGGGGAATTACTGTCAAGAAGGCAAGGCCCCAGGCCAGTCATTCTCTTGGCTTATTTGCATTCCTAGTCCAGGCACCTTTATTGCTAGGTTTCTTTTTGTGCAGTCTTAGGGGGAAGTCTTCTTCAAGTACCTCTTCTGAGACCTTCTTAGAAGGGAGAAGTCAGAGAAAACTTGAAGTCACGTTTCCTCATTCTGACCTGGTTCTTTTCTACTCCTAGCCCTTCCCCTCACTCCAGGGTTCATTAACCTTCTGGAACTGTTGGCTCAGGGTCTCCCCAAGAAAAAGAGAATGCGTACTTCAGTACTTCCACTGATCTATCTCACCCTCAACCCATGCACTCTTCCATGAGGAAAAATGGAACAGGGATAGTGACCATTTTCTCCAGTCCTAGACTCTTGATTGTAGCATTGCAGTAAGTGATTAAAAGTTTAACTCTTTCATTTTTGACTGCTTGCTTTAGTCATCATCTCCCACATCTGGCAGCTTAGCTCTGTTCCTTCAGCTCAACTGAGCTCCTAACATCAAGATGCTCAGCACAAGACACAGAATGTAACCCAATGTTTCTCTGTATTCAAACTGAAAGATTCTGTTATTGACCATGACTCTGAAAGTGAGATCATTTATTGGCAACCTAGATGGCTGATTCTGTAGGTGGCTACATTATAATGTCAGTTGAATTTACAACCTGCTGTGTCACTCTATATGAACTTGAAGGCACTGATCAATACTGAATGGGATAAGAAACGTTAGAAGATGGCTATCATGATGGATATGAAAAGCTTGGTGAAATGTCCATACTGTGGAAACCTTGTCTGACAAAGCCATGTTCACTTGGAAAAGAAAACTAATAATGGTCAAGGTCATAATTTTATAAAATTTACCTGAAAACTAGGATAAAAGCTTTATAACTTTTGGGGTTTGGAGGTTAAAAGCAAGAATAGCAAAGAGAAGGATTTTACTTACAGAAAATCTATAAATTTAGCTTTTTTTTCTTAAATTTAGCTTTTCATAAGAAATCTTGCAAATTCATGGATTTGCTTTGCAAAAGTAGATAAAATGATTTATGTGAATTCATTCATTAGGAGATTTACATATACAATTCTAAGTTGCAGTATGTATGCCCCTTAAAATATCTTTGCTTATTTTGGGATTTATATGCTGAGTTCTGAAAAGAAAAGATTTAGAGTAGTAAGAAACTTTGGTGTAATATTAAAAAGACATCTGATGGTTATAGGCTAAGACATTTAGACTGGATCTATTGTAGGCATGTGGTCAATGACCTGCTTAATTTGTCTCCCTCAGATTCTGACCAACTGCTTTTTCCTTCTCCATAATGTTGAAGAAAGTCAGAATTTTTAAAACATGACAAAATCAGCAGGCCAGGAATGTTACAGGTTGTAGTAAAAATTGAAAACTCAATTGTAGTGAAGATCAGAATAACTCTGGATAACCATGTTCTTATGGATAAACATGATACATCTTTTGCCAGATCATAATCATGGAGCTGGTGGTAATAATAGCACTAACAGTTATAGTAGTAGCAGTAGAAAGAGCAACAGTAGAAGTTAAAATATAGTACCCTTGAAGAAACATGTTATAACATGCTATATGTATTTCAAAGGACATTGCAATTATTACATTACCATCACCATCAAACACATCAAGGATATGGGTCAATCCTAGCACATTATAATTTAACTTGCCATGTTCAAAAGAGTAAAATGTGTTGATAAAAATTTTCTTGGATACTTGTTCCAGTTATATTTGCTTTTCCAGATGTGGTCCCCCTGTTGGAGAAAATAAATATGATCCTTTACATTTGGAATAAGGCTACGGGTTTTTCAAATGCATTTTCTCAATTCCAAGAGAAAATGAGAATTGAAAATTTTAAGATATAAAAATACCTACCATGAATTTTCAATAAGTTTCTAAAAGAAGGGGAAGACATGACCAGATTGTTATGAAAAGTAAACACACAGTTACAGAACATACTTCATTTTATAGCCATGCATACAGTGTGAAAAGAACACTCACTGTCTTAAAAACAACAGAAGGAAAAAAATCTCTCTCATCTGGGACCCATGTGCCTTATACACTGGTCTGCTGCATGATTCTCCCATCCTTTCAGGAATGAGACCCTTCTCCCCACAGGTTCTGAAGTTGTGGAGAATGAAGACTCTCAGCTGAGTCTGGGAGTTGAAGAGAGAGAGCTCCCTCACTTGCTGTCATCATTTTCCAAAGCTATCAACATCTAGTGACCGAAATGCCAATATCTAATGACTGAGAAGCAAAAGGAAAGGGAGAAAGGGAAAGATATACCCAATTGAATACAGAATTCCAGAGAATATCAATGAGAGATAATGCCTTCTTAAGTGAACAATGCAAAGAAATGGGGGGGAACAATCAAATGGGAAAGACTAGAGATCTCTTCAAGAAGATATCAAGGAAACATTTCATGCAAGGATAGGCATGACAAAGGACAGAAATAGTAAGGACCTAAGAGAAGCAGAAGAAGTTAAGAAGAGGTGGCAAGAATACACAGATGAATTATACAAAAAGGTCTTAATGACCCAATGGTCATTAAAAGGTCTTATTAATCACAATGGTGTAGTCACTCACCTAAAGCCAGACATCCTGGAGGGCAAAGTCAACTTGGCCTTAGGAAGCATTACTTCGAACAAAGCTAGTGGAAGTGATAGAATACAAGCTGATCCATTTAAAATCCTAAAAGATTATGCTGTTAAAGTGCTGCATTCAATACGCCAGCAAACAGGGAAAATTCAGAAGTAGCCACAGGACTAGAAAAGACAAGTTTTCAGTCCCAAAGAAAGGAAATGCCAAAGAATGTTCAAACTACAGCACAATTGCACTCATCTCACATGCTAGGAGGTAATGCCCAAAATCATTCAAACTAGGCTTCAAAACAGTATGTGAACCAAGAAATTCCAGATGTACAAGCTGGATTTAGAAAAGGCAGAGGAACCAGAGGTCAGATTGCCAACATTTATTGGAGCATAGAAAAAAGCAAGGGAATTAAAGAAAAAAAATCTATTTTTGCTTCACTGACTACACTAAAGCTTTTGACTATGTGGGTCACAACACTGTGGATAATTCAAGAGATAAGAGTACCATACCCCCTCACCTGCCACCTGAGAAACCTGTATGCAGGACAAGAAGCAACAGTTAGAAACAGACACGGAACAATGGACTGGTTCAAATTTGGGAAGGGAGTACAACGAAGTTGTATATTGTCACTCTACATATTTAGCTTATATGGAGAGTTCATCATGCTAATTGCTGGGCTGGATGAACCACAAGCTGGAATCAAGATTTCTGGGAGAACAATCAGTAATCTCAAATATGCAGATGACACCACCCTAATGGCAGAAGATGAAAAGGTACTAAAAAGCCTCTTGATGAAAGTGAAAGAGGAGAGTGAAAAAGGTGGCTTAAAGCTCAACATTCAGAAAACTAAGATTGTGGCATCTGGTCCCATCACTTCATGGGAAACAGATGGGGAAAGAGTGGAAACAGTGTCAGACTTTATCTTTTTGGACTCCAAAATTCTGCAGATGATGACTGCAGTCATGAAATTAAAGGCCACTCCTTGGGAGGAAAGCTATGACCAACATAAACAGTGTATTAAAAAGCAGAGTCATCATTTTGCTAAAAAAAAAAAGTTCAGTATAGTCAAGGCTATGGTTTTTCCAGTAGCCATGTATGGAAGTGAGAGCTGGATCATAAAGAAGACTGACAGCTGAAGGACTAATGCTTTCAAATTGTGGTGCTGTAGAAGACTCTTAAGAGTCCTTGGACTGCGTGGAAATCAAACCAGTTAATCCTAAAGGAAATCAATCCTGAATACTCATTGGAAAGACAGATGCTAAAAGCTGGAGCTCCAGTAATTTGGCCACCTGATGCAAAGAGCTGACTCAGTACAAAAGAACTTGCACTGGGCAAGATTGAAGGCAAAAGGAAAAGGGGGTGGCAGAGGATGAGATGGTTATATAACATCACTGACTTAGTGGACATGAAATTGAGTAAACTCCTTGAAATAGCAAAGGACAGGGAGGCTTGTTGAGCTGCAGTCCATGGGGTTGCAAAGAGTCAGATATGACTTAGTGACTGAACAACAGCAACAACTGGTGTTTAATAGGCCCAGCCTGGTTGCCTCAAGATAGTGCAGTTGTTCAGTGTACTGCTAGATTTTCCGAGGTCTCTGTTGCAACCACATTACAGTTTTCTCGTTCTGCCCAGTTCTACGTCCATCACCGTCAATCATTTTTTTTTAATTGGAGGATAATTACTTTATAATTTTGTGGTGCCCACTACTGTACATCAACATGAATCAGTCATAATTATACGTAATCATTTGTATCAGTAGACAGCAATAGACAACCCAAGAAATGTCCTAGAAGCAAATTTTCATCCCAGAGTCTTCTTCAGAGACACATTAACTCAAGATTTTGGTGTGAGAAGTAATCTGAGCAATCACTTTTAAAGAAAGGGACTGGAACCTGACTGGCTAGCACTGAGAGTAGATAAAGCGTGAAAAGTCCTTGCATGGTGTAATGGCACAGCTTTTTATTGGGACACAAAAGGAAGGGAATGTACTGACTGGTGCAGTGTTCTAAGCACTTGAGAAGATTGGCCGAAGTAATAGTTGTAAAAATCAAGAAAGTTTCTGACTGCCCCTGGGGAAAACTCACAAGTTTGAGAAAAACAATGAAATTCAATCCATCAACAATTGAAAGTGAAGTATTAATATAAAATTTGGACACCTTCCTTGACTCTTATCTTCTGTGATCAGAAGACAGAGCATGAGGTCCAGGATATATTTTAGAGTATCAGAGCTTCAAAATAGGCTGAATTCTCAACCTTGAAAGCTCTGCTATGCCAAAGTGAGAGATTTGATAGGGGATAGTTGGGTTCCTGGGACATGGGGTATATAAGCAGATAAATAGTGCAGTGTTCTCATTTACAGAGTCACTATTTTTATTTGTTTCTTATTTTAATGTAGTAGACATTTAAATATGCTTTTAATAAAATACAGTTAATACAGCTTCAGCATTTTCAAATATGAGAATAACTTTGTATTTGCCTTCAGGCCATACACTCTACATATAGCAATGGTTGTTACAGGAGAGTTTATATTTAGTTAGAGCAGGACTCACATACCACATTCATTAATTCCAAACTAAGGTGCTTTGGACAAAGTTTCATAAATTTTTCAACCATTTATACCATCATTTCTTTCTTTAATTTCACAATTGAAATAGTTTCATAGCTGAATAAAATTATACTTATCTCACTAGTCTACTTGCAGGATTAATAATAAAAAAGTATAAGTTATTAGTTGCAGTATCAGATGCATAGTGAACATTAAATTGTATGGATGCTATTTTAGGTTATTATCTGCATGGGTAAAAGTAGTAGGTTGTAACTGTGTTCTCTCAAAATTTCTGACATTGCTTCATTCTGTACTCAATTTTGAATACAGTATTTGATGAAAATTCAACTTATTTCTGTTTTAGGTTTTTCTTTCCAAATCTGAATAAGGTTATTTTTCTGTGTTAAATGTAAACATATTTTCCTTTTCACCATTTTCGTGATGGTTAGTAGTTTAAATACATGCCTCATTATAGACTGTGATATGTGTATAACAGAAAGTGAATTTGATATTCCTAATTTGTATCACAGGTTCCAATATATAAAATGTAATCAATAATATGCTGCCATTCCACATTTAAAAAATCAGTGAATGTAGAGTTTCCATCAGATAGAGATTCCATGACCCGATACTCCCCTTCCCTCAAATATTTCTATATTAATTTATTTATTGGATTCATATTACATACTATGTGATGTCCAATTCAATCTTCTTTTCACTTTATTTGCAGTCATTCATCTACTCTTCCATTAATTCAATAAGCAAGCATATTTGGAAGTGCTTGCTATGTGCCAGTCCTTGTAGTGTATGCAATCACTTTCTGGTAGCTGTAGGAGCAGAATCAATAAAAAATAGAGGTTGTCAGGATGAGGATACAATCTGAAAAAATCCCAGCACCAGGGCAACAGAAAAACACCTTTCTAATTTTTCATTTACTGCAGATGTTAAGTTTCTGTTCTAGACAAGTATTTTCCGTTCTATAATTGTTACGGTTACAAATTAATGCTAATGAGAATAATTTATTCATTGGCATATATCAAAGCACTTTTTGAGGAAAGCCAGTGGTCATAAATAGGTTATGCACATTACAGACTATTCACTTCTATGGCAGAAAACAAAGAGGAACTAAAGAGCCTCTTGAAGAGGGTGAAGGAGGAGAGTGAAAGAGCCAGCTTAAAATCAAATATTAAAAAAACTAAGATCGTGGCATCCTGCCCCACTGTGCTGTGCTTAGTCATTCAGTCATGTCCGACTCTTTGTGACCCTATGGACTGTAGCCTGCCAGGTTCCTCTGTCTATGGGGATTCTCCAGGCATGGATACTGAAGTAGGTTGCCATGCCCTTCTCCAGGAAATCTTCCCAACCCAGGGATCGAACCCAAGCCATCCACCTTGTAGGCAGATTCTTTTCTGTCTAAGCCACCAGGAAGCCCAAGAATACTGGAGTGGGTAACCTATTCCTTCTCAGGGAATCTTTCTGACCCAGGAATTGAACCTGGGTCTACTGCTTTGGAGGAGGATTCTTTACCAGATGATCTATCAGGGAAGCCCTATCCAGCCCCATTACAAATGGCAAATAATAGGGGGAAAGGTGGAAGTAGTGATAGATTCCCTCTTCTTGGGCTCTAAAATCACTGTGGATGGTGACTACAGCCATGAAATCAGAAGACAATTGCTTCTCAGGGGGAAAGCTATGACAAACCTAGATAGTTTGCTGGAAAACAGAGACATTACTCTGATGACAAATGTTCATATAGTCAAGGCTATGGTCTTCCCAGTGATCACATATGGTTGTGAGAGCTGGACATATAGAAGGCAGAAAACCAAAGAATTGATAGCTTCAAACTGTGGCTCTGGAGAAGACTCCTGAAAGTCCCTTGGACAGCAAGGAGATCAAACCAGTCAATCTTAAGGGAAACCAACCCTGAATACTCTTTGGAGTGACTGATGCTAAAACTAAAGTTCCAGTATTTTGGTCATCTGATGTGAGCAGTCAACTCATTGGAAAAGTCCCTGATGCTAGGAAAGATTGAGGGCAGATAGAGAAGAGGGTGTCAGAGGATGAGATGGCTGGATGGCATCACTGACACAATGGGCATGAATTTGGGCAAACTTTGGGAGATGGTAAGGGATGGGGAGGCCTGGTACACTGCAGTCCTTGGGGTCACAAAGAGTCAGACATGACTGGGCAACTGAATAACAACAATTGTGATTTGTAAGTTAAAATATAAAGCAAAGATGGAATATAAGTGACATTACTTAAAATCCTATCATAATTTTATTCATCTCTTGCACACATGGCTGAAAATAAGGCAATTTTGTTAAAGTTTTTCTTCCTTTCTTTCTTTTTTATAGGTTGTCTGAGATGATCAAGCTCTAAAATAACTAAAATAAATATTACTCAGTTAAAAAAATATATATATGTATATATATGATTTGAATTACCACTCCATTGACTTCAGCCTTTTGACTCTAGTCTGTAAAACATGATCATAACAGCAAATTACTCCTATCTGATCTATGTTAACTAGTTTTCTCTTGGCACTAGCATTATATGATGCTCCTAAATCTTTTGATAAGTATTGACTTGTCTCTGAGTTGTGTGTCAACTTCTGGGAGCTTGCAGGGCTGCACATATCATTTTAATCATGGTTTGGCATTAATCTTTGAGTGATAAAAATGAGTGCCATTAGAAAGTAAATTGCTTGACTGCATGCCAATTATTAGGTGCTACACAAAGCACTTAAAGTCTTGTGCCTTGAGATTTGATATTACTATTTTCAACATATATACTTTGCTGTTTTAAGACATTTTTAGTATAGGTGACACTATTGGTAAAAAATTTGCATGCAATGCAGGAGACGCAAGATACCTAAGTTTGACCCCTGGGTTGGGAAGATCCCCTGGAGGAGGCAATGACAGCCCACCCCAGCATTCTTGCCTGGAGAATTCCATGGACAAAAGAGCCTGGAGGGCTATAGTCCATGGGTTGCAAACAGGACATTAAGCACACTGCAACAACAACAGCAAACAATGCTAAATGACTTTATGATAACTTCTTCCCAGGTGACACTAGTGGTAAAGGACACCCTGCCAACGCCAGCAACAAAAGAGTTGTGGGTTCAGTCTCTGGGCTGAGAAGATTTCCTTGAGGAGGGAATGGCAACCCTCTCCAATATTCTTGCCTAGAGAATCCCATGGACAGAGGAGCCTGGCAGGCTACAGTCCATATACGGTTGCAAAGAGTCGGACAGAACTGAAGCGACTTGGCAGGTACAAGTTAACTTCTTAGGGACAAGATTGATACACTTTTTGCAGGAAATAGCATATTTTTTTGTGTGAATAAATGTTTGAAGAAACTGTTGATTGAAACTTTATTTTTAGAAAACATTTTGAATTGAAACCTACTTATTTTCACTTTCATAGTCTGTAAAGCTTTAAGGGGAAAATTATAGAATTAATGATTATAATTAATTGACCTTATATCCAGGTAAAAATCTTTCAATTGAAGATGAAGGAAAATCATTTTTTTTTCCTTTAAAAATAAGCTGAAAGAAAATGGTGTATGAAATAGTAATTTTGTGTGTGGGTGGAAACCAAACATGCTCAGTTTCTAAGTCGTGTCCCACTCTTTGTGACCCCATGGACATAGCCTGCCAGGCTCCTCTGTCCCTGGGATTTCCCAGGCAAGAATATGGGAGTGGGTTGTCATCTCCTCCTCCAGTGGATCTTCCTGACCCAGAGATCAAACCTGCATCTCCTGCATTGGCAGATGGGTTCTTTAGCACTTTTCACATGGGAAGTCCATGTGAAAACCAAAGTTAAGGGTTAAAAAAAACAGAGCTGCTAAAAATTATTTCTCATCTAAGAAGAAATTCATAGGAATGAAGTCCAGGAAAATTATTGTATTTTTTGATATGCATTAACACCTTTTTATAAAATATATTTGAGCTCCCAGGACTTGGCCAGGTACATATCTGCGCAGCATTGTCTTGGCTATAAGAAAAACTTTTATAAGAAAAATCCTTGGAATTAACGGAGTTAGCATTCAAATGAAAGAAGAAAATAAACAAGCAAATAAATGTGTGAGATGTCAGAGGCTGATAAGTAGTATAAGGAAAAATAATTGAAGGGTAAGGGGATTTGGCCGAGAGGTTAAAGCGTCTGCCTGCAATGTGGGAGACCCAGGTTCGATCCCTGGGTCGGGAAGATCTGCTGGCGAAGGAAATGGCAACCCACTCCAGTATTCTTGCCTGGGAAATCTCATGAATGGAGAAGCCTGGTGACCTACAGTCCACGGGGTCGCAAAGAGCCGGACATGGCTGAGCAGTTTCACTTTCCTTTTTCTAAGGGGATTGAAGGGCAAACTCCAGGAGATAGTAAGGGACAGAGAGGCCTAGCCTGCTGCAGTCTGTTGGGTCACAAAGAGTCAGATATGCCCATAGTGACTGAACAACAAGGGAATTGTGATAAGAAATTGCTACTTTGTACAGAGGGGACTGACAATTAGTATGTTTGAAAGCTGCCAATTAGTGGAAAGCAGAAAAAAAAATGCTGAAGTAAAACAGTAGATATTTGGTGGAAGAGCCTGGGGACAGAAAGAACACATGCAAAGTCTCTGGAATGAGGGGATATTCATGTGCAGCAAAGCTAGTAGATTGGTGGAGGGGAAGCAACAGAGAAGGGTTGGAAGGTTTGGTAGGACAAGAGGAAGGAGTTCACACAGCCATAGAAACATCTGGATTTTAATATGGGTAAATATGAAGTAAATCATGGGATTTGAGCTGACATAATCTGGCTGTTTTTCAGGTCGATTTATGGAAAACAGACTGAAGGGAATGGTTTTGTTTTTATATTTTTTCTTCCATTTTTCTGTGTCCAGTTTTCCGTCCCAATTGGCACATTTCCTTCCTTTGTACTCCTTTAGGGGCTGAAAATTAATTAGCAATGTCCTAACTATACTCCAGAGTTTATATCTTTGGTTGGCTGGAATCCTTAACATTTAATTATGTGTATTGCAAATTTGTATACATCTTATTTGACTTTACCTTGAATATTTGTTTGTATTTACTAAGATATAATAAAGTATAATTTGTTTTCACACATATGCACATATACATATTGATGCTAATAATAAACACTATTCATAATCTTTATCCTCAGTTATGACACAATTTTTTATTTTTTTTAATTGTCAGATAATTCAGATTCAAATAATCCAAATTCAGATAGATAATTTAAGAATGTATGTTTGTCGTACTTCCTATTTTTTTTTTTTATAAAATTCAGTTTGAAACAGCTGTGCTAATTTTCACAGATATGTTTAAAAATTACTTAATATCTCTGCAGATTTTGTTTTGTTTCAAGCTTTCTTTTATTCCGTAGTATATCTTTTAGTCTTTTGAAGTGTACATGAGCACTGTTTGTTTTTGGTTACTTTTAAACTGCATTGTTACTTATATGACTGTGAATGTGCTGCTAAGTATATCTAATTTTGCTTAAACTACAGTTCCAAATATTCCATCTCAAATGGAATTCTTTTTTTTTTTTTTAAATCAGTGGAGACCAAGAACAAATATATCTTGGATACTATGAATGTGAAATGTTTATGAGACCTCTTACAAGAAAAAAAATACTGTGTAAGTTATATAAACTTGTTTGGCTCATTTCAGTGCAACTAAATTAGACCTTCTGTAATTGTGTAATTCCAAAAAAGATTCTTATATCCATCCAAGTTATTTTTCAGCAGCAACACTTTCCAATATACAATTTTTGCTGACAACAACATGCTTTTCATTTGATCTCTAATTTCTTAGGGTTGAAAAACATCCTTACCATGTCATTCAAAACAATTGCATACACCCACAGAAAGCAAACTCTGAATGAAATGGCATGACCTACTAGCCCTATCAAAAATCTGGTATCTTAGACTGACATTAGTGACAGTCACCGTTTAACTAGGTCAGTTTCTAAGGGGAAAATAAAGTGGAAACAAAAATTGTCCAATTTTTTTATATCAATTGAAATGTTGAGTGTGATTGGCAGAAGAAGCAGATTCAGAGTAGTGATTCAATAAATGGATTTGTCTAATTTGACCCTGAGCTCTCACTCTGGGTTACCTGGAAAATGAGCTACCTGGTGCTGGAGGAACAGCCTCACTCTCCCTCCCCCCATCCTCAGGAGGGAACGCACTTAAGATAATAACCCCCTTGGGTTTTTAGTTAACCCCACACTGGACCATTCCACCTTTGCCACGAGTTCTCAAGAATAGAGCAGCTGGTGTTGTCCAGAAATCTCTTAGACAATTGACACTCCATAGTTAGAAAGTGTGCTGTCCAATTTTAGACTGCTTGGGGTCACACACTTCAATTTTTTTTCCATTTAGCAAAGTTACTTTCACTCCTATGCCGTAATGGGGAGCAATATGGCAGCAGCAGTAGTTCATGCACTGGGATATAAACCCAAGTCTCCTCTGCCTATGTCACAATAGACACAGATATAGGAACCCATGAGTGGTAAGAAATCAATAATTCTGGAAATTCATAGATGGAAAAAAGTTTGTTATTTTGACCTTCCCAGATATCCTTGAATCAGAATTTAAAAATTAAAATAAGGATATGCATCTGTCTCTCTCTTCATCTATTCATCTACATTATATAAAAATAGACATTTATACATATATTATTATTTATCATATAAAACCCTTGAGAGTATTATGTGTATATTTTGTATATTTAAATAGTTTTGGATATATATAGATGTCACACACATGTATACATTTATTGGTTTCCCAGGTGGCGCTAGTGGTAAGGAATCCACTTGGCCAATGCAAGAGACCTAAGAGATGCAGGTTCGATCCCTGGGTCGGAAAGATCCACTGGAGGAGGAGGTCGTGGCAATCCACTCCAGTATCCTTGCCTGGAGAATGCCCATGGACAAAGGAATCTTGTGGGCCACAGTCCACAGAGTCACAAAGAGTTGGGCACTACTGGAGCAACTGAGCACCAATATACATTTGTATAAAATATTCTCATACTTCCATAAAACATTAATAAGCAGAAACCTCAAAATAGAGTTGGGAGACCAGAAGGGGGAGCTCTCATGCCCTACAAAGAAAGCAGAATCCCATAGGAAGAAGTGAGTTGTCTTGTTTCCTGCTCAGGACTCAGCCAATGAAAGAGCATGGACTCTTCACTTACTATAGATCTCCTTTTCCCTCCCTATAAAATTTCTTTGCCCTGCAGGGACTTGTATGTAGCTCACTGTGATTATAGGCCATGAGTTGCAATTCTCTGTTGATCCTAACTAAGCCCATCTTTGCTGGAGAAAGCTGGCAGTCTATTTATTGTAGATCAACATTTCCATATTATATTGAAATTAATGTTGTTGTTACTTTTAATATATTATTTGCCACTGCTTGTAAAGTATAGCAATTTTAACAGAGCTTTATTTAGGTAATATTAGACTTAACCTCAATTTAGATCTGTCTTTGTATTGTTTTTATCCTAACAGGGATCTTTCAGTACAAAAGTGTAGATATATATCATAGGATTTCTAAAGTAATTTAAACACTGTTGTTTATAGAGATATAAATAATAGATAAAAGAAATATTTTAAAATCTTACAAAATATTAGTAACATTAATAGTATTAATGTCAATAACTTGATAGTTATCTTTGTTGCATCTGAGCTTAAAATGATGATGTAAAGACATTTAAAGTATAGATTTCAAATAACATCTGTGATTTACATGTTATATAAAACCAAACAAGGCCCTGAAACATGACTGTTAAGTTCTACTTTTGACAATATCCAAAACCTAAAAATATTTGCTTTATTAACTTTTGATTGAAAAATGCAGTAAAACCTTATATATATTGAATTCAAGATTCCTAACAACCTATCATTACTCAGAAATAAGCATAGCATGATAAAATTTGGTGAGACCAGTGTTATTTTATTATATGGAAGCTTCATCAGTCTTCAAGCTTTGTAATAAAGATTTCCTAGTTCATTTGGTTAAGAGTTCACATTATATGTTTAATCGGAACTGCATGCCTCCAGCAAATGCTCTTGAATATAACAAGTTTCAAAATGGAAAGTTGAAGTGTTGCTTGAATATCTTACAGTCAATTAGAGTAAATACAATTACCTTTTTAAATTAATAGGATCTAGTAGTACAAGTATCGACTGTATTGTGCTGTTTTAAATAGAAATTGGTGTGATGTTAGACACAGGAGTTAAACCCAGACCTTTCACTTTCCTGAATTCTTTTGCCTTCTAAAATATTACCAAGTGGTATGTCAAAGTATCAGTATTCAGTAATTAAATAAACCTAACTACTTGTACAGATTGTCTTATGCTGTCCTTTAATGAGTTCATGAAAAGTTCTGCGATTGCACATTATCTGAATTCTTATTCATAGGGTGGGAGAAAGTTCTTTCCTCCTTTCTACCTCCTAGACAAAGTTGAAGGTTCTTTAAGGTCTTGTCAGACAAAAGCAAAAACAGAAAAACAAAAAAACCCCACAAACACATATATTCCTAGATAAAACTTATATTATTTCATTACAGAAAAGCAAATTGATGATAATGTATTATACTCCTGCTTTCCAGACAGGTGAGGAATTGTCCAGTTTGAGGTTATTTTGCAACTCTAACATGAAGATGCAAAGCCCAAACTGCCATATAAAATTTGGTGTATGGGCTTAGTTATTTTAAAAATTTTATGCTTTAGTTTTTAAGTATAATATACAAGGGTGATGATGTCAGTGAAAATGGTAGAGTAAGGAATTCTGAAATTCTTTCATAAATAAAATCAATGTGAAAACTTGAAAAATTATCAGAACCAATGTTTTCAAAACTCTAGAAATTACCTAAAGACTCAGAAATCTGGAAGCATTTATTCAAGAAAAAAAGTGCTGAACCTTGGTAAGAACTTCAACCTTTGTGGCATTTTAGTTTGCACCATTTACATTCCTATTTCTCTAGCTCAATTAGAAGTCTTAAAAAAGAATGCTCTGCAAGCATAGTGAAAACCAGAAGCCTGGAAGCCACTGAAGTAGGATAAACAAAGTTGGTTCTTCTTCAAAGCTATATTCTCAAAAAGAATTATAGCTTATATATTTGGTGTTTCCTTGGAAAATCCCAATTTCAAGTCTGCCTTTGTTTCCTCTGATTTGGAAGTCACCCAAGACAAAATGCTTTTTATCCAAAGCCACTTATCAGAAATTGTTAGAGGCAGTAGTTTGATGTTCCAGCTTCCTGAAAATGTAGATAACAGTTGGGGACAAATAGTAGGCTAACTAAAGAGATGAAAAGCAAAAACTGGGAGGTGAGATGTCTATATGCACTTTGAAAAATGCTGATATATTTTTGGACATCTAGACGGCCATAGGCAGGTATAGAATTTTGTGCAAGCCCAAGGCCCTGGACATGTTTAGGAAACAACTGAAAGAGCCCTAAGTGTCACATCTGTTTGGCCTTAAGCCTCCACACAAGCAGGAAGTGAAAGTTAAGGTATAATTGCTATTCATCTGGTTTTGTTAAAGACATGCCATAAAACACACAGAGCACCTTGGCAAGCACTGGAGATCTATCGGTTCCACGTTTTTAACAAATTTTCTGTCTAGTAGTTAAACAACGATTAAGATACTTAGTTCACTTATGACAAAGACTAGATTTTGCAGACTAAATTTAGAAAAATCACTAAACAAAAAATAATTGACATTGTCAGAGAAGTTAAGGAAGACCTAAAAAATGTAAATACATGTCATATTGCTGGATTGGAAGATTGTTATTGTTAAGACGGCTACATTCCCCTAACTTATGTATAGGTTCATTGCAATCCATATCAAAATCCCAGGAGTCATTTTTATAGAAATTGACAAATGTATCCTAAAATTTATACAGTAAGGCAAAGGACACAAACAATGAAATCCATCTTAAAAAAAGAGCAAATTTGAAGAACTCATACTTCCTGGTTTCAAAAGTTACTACAGACTTACCATTATCAACATAGTGTATTTCTGGTATAAGAATAGACATGTAGATCAATGTAAAAAGAATTAAAATCCAGAATAAATTCTTGATATCTTTGAGAATGATTTTAGACAAGGGTGCCAAAATATTCAATAGGAAAATAGTCCTTTCAACAAATGGTTTTGGGACAATTGGATATCTCCTTACAAAAGAAAGAAATGGGACTTCAAGCTCACTCTTTACATAAAAATGAACTCAAAATGCATCAGAGGCCTAAATATACCTCTTGTGAGTGCTAAGTCATTTCGGTTGTGTACAACTTTTTGCTACCCCATGGACTGTAGTCCACCATGCTCCTCTGTCCATGGTATTCTTCAGGCAAGAATCCTGGAGTGGCTTACCGTTTCCTCCTCCAGGGAATCTTCCTGACCCAGGGATCAAACCTTCATTTCCTGCAGCTCCTGCATTGCAGGTGGATTCTTTACTGCTTTGAGCCACCAGGGAAGCCCTCAGAAAACAACTCATCCCCTTGCGACTGAGGCACAATTCGAACCTGCAACCTTCTGATATATCTCTTAAAACCAGGGAAATCATAAAGAAAAAAAACAAACAAACAAAGAAGTCAATATGACTTTGAATATACAATGAATACCTACATATGATATATAAAGCAAGAGCAAAGGGAAGAAAAAATAGGTAAAGCAGACTTTATCAACATAAAAATCTTGTGGTTTAAAGAGCACTATCAAGTAGTGAAAATACAATTTATTATTGATGGTTGAAAAAGTTTACAAATCTTATATTTGACATGAGTATGGTACCTAGAAGATTAAAATCCATGAATGATGAGTAACCCAGTGAAAATTTGAGCAAAGGTTTTGAATGGCATTTCTTCAAAGAAAACATGCAAATGACCAAAAACACAAGAGAAAACTTTAAATATAATTAGCCACTTGGGAAATGCAAATCAAAACCACAGTAAAGACAACCCCTGGCATGGCTATAATAAACATATAAAACACAAGTGCTGAGGAAAATGTAGAGAGGTTGAAACCCTCCATATATTGGTTACAATATAATTGGTACAGTTATTTGAAAAACAGTCAGTTCTTAATAGAAATTAATAGTTAAATAGCTAACACATGATCCAGCAATTCTACAACTGAGTACATTCCTTCCAAAATTGAAAATACATGCTCATGTGAAAACTTGGACATGAATATTCACAGCAGCATTATTCACTATAACCAAAAGTTGAAACAGCTCAAATTCTCTCAGTTGCTGAATAGATAAACAAATTGTGGTATTTCTGTGCAATGGATATTTTTATCCATAAAAAGGAATGAATTATCAATAAAGAGTGCAACATGAATGAAACTTGAAAATATTATACAAAGTTAAAGAATCCAGACACAAAAAGCCACATATTGTATGAGTGCATTTACATTAAATGTGAAGAATCCATATAGACACAAAGCGGATTCATTTTTTCAAGATCTGGGAGTGGTGAGTGAGGAATGATTGAGAATGGGTATTCTATTTCTTTGGGGATGATAGAAATATTTGGAAATTGGATAGTGATAATGGTTATCCAGCTGTGAATATGCTAAGAACTACTGAGTTTTACACTGTAAAATTCAATTTTGCAATGAAAATTGATTTATGTATTAATTTAACAAAAGTACTGATGCCACTAAGACTGACTGTGCCATTCAACATGCTGTGATATTGGCTATTATTTATCATTTATCTGCTAAAATTCTGCATCTACAACATATCAGAACATTCTTTATAACACTGTTAGGAATATAATGAGATAATTCACATGCTTTTTACCATACAATGGTTATGACATACAATAGAATACAATAATTATGGATATTTATTGTAATTTTAATGTGCTTCATCCTTTCCATACCAGCATTACACATATTGAATAATGTTATACTATCATATCTTACTGAGGAAAGTATTATTATTAATCTCATTTAATGGATAATCAAATGAGGGGCAGAGATTTTAAGGAACTAGCCCAAGGGGACTCATGTGGGTGGAAGGACTTGGCTGTAAACTTGGGTAACTTAATCCCATTGTAAGGGACCACATTGCCACAATCTTGATTCCATGCACAATGGGCATTGCTTCCATGGAGAGGGTAAGGGTTTTTTCTTTCAGTTAAATTCAGTTCAATTCAGTCACTCAGTCATGTCCGACTATTTGTGACCCCATGGGCTGCAGCACACCAGGGTTCCTGTCCATCACCAACTCCCAGAGCTTACTCAAACTCATGTCCATCTCATCGGTGATGCCATCCAACCATCTTATCCTCTGTCATCCCTTTCACCTCCCACTTTCAATCTTTCCCAGCATCAGAGTCTTTTCCAAGGAGACAGTACTTCACATCAGGTGGCCAAAGTATTGGAGTTTCAGCTACAGAATCAGTACTTCCAATGAATATTCGGGATGATCTCCTTTAGGATTGACTGGTTTGATCTCCTTGCAGTCCAAGGGGCTCTCAAGAGTTTCTCCAACACCACAATTCAAAAGCTTTCTTTATAGTCCAACTGTCACATCCATACACGACTAATGGAAAAACCATAGCTTTGACTAGATGGACCACTGTTGGCAAAATAACATCTTGTTTTTTCACATACTGCCTAGGTTGGTCATAGTTTTTCTTCCAAAGAACAAGCACTTTTTAAATTCATGTTTGCAGTCCCTGTCTGCAGTGATATTGGAGCCTCCCTCAAAATAGCCTCTCACTGTTTCCATAGTTTCCCCATCTATTTGCCATGAAGTGATGGGACCAGATGCCACAATCTTAGTTTTCTGAATGTTGTTTTAAGCGAACATTTTCACTCTTCTCTTTCACTTTCAACAAGAGGCTCTTTAGTTCTTCTTCGTTATTGGCCATAAGGGTGGTGTCATACGCATATCTGAGGTTATTGATATTTCTCCCAGCAATCTTGATTTTAACTTGTGCTTCATACAGCCTGGCATTTCTCATGATGTACTCTGTATATAAGTTAAATGGGCAGGGTGACAACATACAGCCTTCTCACACTCCTTTACCAATTTGGAGCCAGTCTGTTTTTCCATATCCAGTTCTAACTGTTCCTTCTTGACCTGCATACAGATTTCTCAGGAGGCAGGTCAGGTGGTCTGGTATTCCTATCTCTTTAAGAATTTTGCACACTTTGTTGTGATTCACACAGTCTAAGGCTTTGGCATAGTCAATAAAGCAGAAGTAGATGTTTGATTTGGAACTTTCTTGTTTTTTTGATGATCCAACGGATGTTGGCAATTTGATATCTGGTTCCTCTGCCTTTTCTAAATCCAGTTTGAACATCTGGAAGTTCACGGTTCACGTACTGTTGAAACCTGACTTGGAAAATTTTGAGCATTGCTTTGCTAGTGTGTGAGATGAGTGCAATTGTGCAGTACTTTGAACATTCTTTGGCATTGCCTTTCTTTGGGATTGGAATGAAAACTGACCTTTTCCAGTTCTCTGGCTGGGTTTTCCAAATTTTCTGGCATATTGAATGCAGCACTTTCACGGCATCATCTTTCAGGATTTGAAATAGCTCAACTAGAATCCATCACCTCCACTAGCTTTGTTTGTAGAGATTTTTCCTAAGGCCCACCTGACTTCACATTCCAGGATGTCTGGCTCTAGGTGAGTGATCACACCATTGTGATTATCTGGGTCATGAAGATCTTTTTTGTACAGTTCTTCTCTGCATGGTTGCCACGTCTTCTTAATATCTTCTGCTTCTGTTTGGTCTATACCATTTCTTTCCTTTCTACCAATCTTTGCATGAAATGTTCCTTTTGTATCTCTAATTTTCTTGAAGAGATCTTTAGTCTTTCACATTCTATTGTTTTCCTCTATTTCTTTGCACTGATGACTGAGGAAGGCTTTGTTATCTCTCCTTGCTGTTCTTTGGAACTCTGCATTCAAATAGGTATATCTTTCCATTTCTACTTTGTCGTTCACTTCTCTTCTGTTCACAGCTATTTGTAAGGCCTCCTCAGACAGTCATTTTGCCTTTTTGCATTTCTTTTCCTTGGCGATGGCCTTGATCCCTGCCTCCTGCAGAATGTCTGAAACCTCTGTCCATAGTTCTTCAGGCACTCTGTCTATCAGATCAAATCCCTTGAATCTATTTGTCATTTCCACTGTATAATCATAAGGGGTTTGATTTAGGTTGTACCTGAATGGTCTAGTGGTTTTCCCTACTTTATTCAATTTCAGTTTGAATTTGGCAATACGGAGTTCATGAAATGAGCCACAGTCAGCTCCTGGTCTTTTTTGCTGACTGTATAGAGTTTGTCCATCTTTGGCTGCAAAGAATATAATCAGTCTGATTTCAATGTTGACCATCTGGTGATGTCCTTGTGTAGGGTCTTCTCATGTGTTGTTGGTAGAGCATGTTTGCTATGACCAGTGTGTTCTCTTGGCAAAACTCTATTAGTCTTTGCTCTGCTTCATTCTGTACTCCAAGGCAAAACTTGCCTGTTACTCTGGATATCTCTTGACTTCCTACTTTTGCATTCCAGTCCCCTTTAATGAAAAGAACATCTGTTTTGAGGTGTTAGTTCTAGAAGGTCTTGTAGGTCATCATAGAACCATTCAACTTCCACTTCTTCAGCATTATTAGTTGGGGCATAGACTTGGATTACTGTGATAGCTGTTTATTTTCCTTCTATCACTTTTGAAATTTTATCCAAATACTGCATTTTGGAATCTTTTGCTGGCTATGATGGCTACTTCATTTCTTCTAAGGAATTGTTGCCCACAGTTGTCGATACAATGTTCATCTGAGTTAACTTCTCCCATTCCAGTCCATTTTAGTTCACTGATATCGATGTTCACTGTTGCCATCTCCTGTTTGACTACTTCCAATTTACCTTATTTCATGGACCTAACTTTCTAGGTCCCTATGCAATATTCTTTACAACATCAGACATTACTTCCATCACCAGTCACATCCACAACTGGGTGTGGTTTTTACTTTGGTTCTGTCTCTTCATTCTTTCTGGAGATATTTCTTCACTGATCTCCAGTAGCATATTGTTCACCTAGTGACACGGGGAGTTAATCTTTCAGTGTCCTATCTTTTTGACTTTTCATACAGTTCATGGGGTTCTCAAGGCAAGAATACTGGAATGGTTTGCCATTCTCTTCTCTAGGCATCTTCCCAACCCAGAGATCGAACACAGGTCTTCTGCATTGCAGGCAGATTTTTTACCATCTGAGGCACCAGGCAGCAGAAAATAAAGTAGAAACTGAATCAAAAACAATATAAGAATGAAATGTTTTGAATGCAAAGAAACTATAAACTTCCAAATTATATTGCAGTTTTCTGAATCACAAACGTGATAATAAATCAAACTGTTGAAAGAAAATTCTTACACAATGGAGTACAGAACTGTTTGGTTTCATTTCCAGGGTTCCTAAGAGCTCTGGTACCACAGTCTTTTATATCTCAGTGAAGAATGGAATTCAGCGATTGGCAAAGTGATAGACTAAAACGATGTATTAGAATAGAATGCCTCTAAGGTTTATAAGCAATCAGATAAGCATTGCCCTGCCTCAAGGACTCAGTGCATGTGTGCTGCTATGCTTATGTTCAAAGGAAGACAGGGGAGAATGAGAAGACCTTTTTTGGCTTTCCTGAGTAGGCATCATGCTTCCATCATCAGTTACTTCCCCAGGTTGGGCAGGGGAATTTTCTTGTCCCTATATGGTCAGGCCAGGACTTTCATAGCACTTTGGAAAAATCCTTTCAAGTCTCAAGATAATGAGGGTCTTTAATTTTGATAACACACTTTGTCCTCAAATGGTTGTTTTTTGGTGTGCACAGAGCATGTCCTGGGGGTCATTAACTTAATGACAACAATGGGCAAGTTGTAGACCTTATTCTCTATTATTGGTTTATTGTTTGGGAGCATTCTACAAAGAACATGTCTTAGGGGCAACCTAAGACCCCCAACATGTTTTGGGGGTCTTTAACTAACTAAGCTCACTGGGCAGGATGTGAGTCTCATGTCACCACTGTTTTATTATTTTGGGGTATGTCTTATGATTCTGTTGCATGGTTTATTGATAAGCAAATTAGCTGGATTTTATTGTTAAGCTAGTCAATCTGACTTTGATGCCAAGCAACTTGTTCTGCTTTAGTAATCAAGCAAGCTCACATTATTTAAGGATTTTCCCATTGCTTTCTTGAGTGATCATTAATCTTATTGTGGTCTCCCAAACCCCCTAAAGTTCCCTCTCTAGCTAAAACTCCCTAATGGGGTTTCTAAGCCAGCTCTTTGAGTATCCTATTCTATCTCTCTCAGTACCATCTGTTTGAAATTGCGTTTGTTATCATTTCTTAAAAGGTCAATCAATTTACCTCTAGAAACGATATCAATAATAGTACAGATGTTGTGGCAACTAATTAACACAAGCACAATCTTTCTTGAACTTGAATCTCTTTAATAATTTGCAAACTGTATTTTACATACAGACAACTATCCTCTTTTTTAATTACAATGCAATGAAATAAAAATTATTTTCAAAAAATCTGTTTGTAATAAATCAAAGTCAAACTACTAAAACTTTTAAATCTGAGTTTCCAAATCTTTAAATTAGTGTCAGTCATACTCATTTTTCAGGGTGTGTGAACAGCCAAAAATGAATTCACACATGGCAAATAGTAGGCATGAAATGGGCAATTATTAAAAAACATATCTATATTATAATAATACCTCAAATATTTTAAAGCATTCATTTTGCACCTTAATTTAATAGATACAAAGTTATATTTGTGCATGCTCAATCACTTCAGTTATGTCTTATTCTTTGTGACCCTATGGATGGACTGTAGCCTGTCAGACTCCTCTGTCTCTGGGATTCTCCAGGCAAGGATACTGGTATGGGTTGTCTTGCCCTCCTCTAGGCGATCTTCCTCACCTAGGGATCAAACCCGCATCTATTGTCTCCTGCATTGGCAGACGGATTCTCTACCACTAGTGCCACCTGGGAGGCCTTAGATTTATAATTATAAATAGTTTGCTATTTTATATATATAACTATAGTAAGTAAAAAACATACAAAGGGACCAAATGTCCTACTTTTAACTGAAACATTTAAATCTACATTTAAATTAACTTTGATTTAACTTTACAATATTTATCTAATTCTACACTAATAATGTATAGAATAAAAGACTTTAAAAATAATAATTTAGTCATTTTTTCCAGCATTATATAGGGTATGAAATGTCTATGTGGATCCAGAATTAATGTTAGATGGGCAGATGTTTTAAAATCACAATTCACATTTAGATGGAAAAATTGAGAATGTGTTCAGTAATGTGAAAGTTGTTTCTTTTATATGAAAATATTTAACAACATTGCAAAATATACTTTTCATAGGTGTTCAAGAGTAATTCTTTCCATTCTGTATAAAATAAAAACAAAATAAAAATAAATAATAAACACATGCCACTTATAAACCACAATTTATCTCAATAAGAAAATTACACGAAACTGCTCGATAATAGTCTGAAATTTATGCCTATCTGGGACATTTGCAAAGTTGGTTAAGAGCAAAATTAAAAGAAAACAAAAGCAAAAACATGAGTTTAAACTGTTGATCAATAATACAGAACAACAGCAAAAAAACAAACAAACAAAAATAAACAAAAACAGAAAACTAACTAACACTTGGAACAACAAAATATCACTCATTTATGAAGGTTAATAACCATTAGCCACTGAGAACAACCAAAGAATACAAGCAGAATTCAACCACAAGTCTTACTGAAGTTATCCAGGGGAGATCTGCCCTACAACAGTTCACAGCAAAGTGATTACATTACATGAAGTCTAAGGAAGCTTACAGGAGCTTTGATTCATGGCTGTATGTATTATATGTCAGTCAGGTATTTAACACCTATATCAGAATGACCCGATGAAGAAAGGGGGAGACCCCTTTCTTTGTTTATTCAGATAAACAATGAATAAGGTAGTTTAGAAACTTACAACATCCTAGGGACAACAGAAAACCAAAGGTAAACTACTTTGTTTCACTGTTGGTGAGGACACTAACCTGTGTATTCCCCTGCCGTTCTAAATTTCCTCAACACCTCAACCAGGCAAAACTCTCTTAGGATGTCAGCCACCATTTTTGTAAACATCAAGTTTTAATGAAATGGAGCACAGGTCATTTATAAATCAATATTTTTTAGCAAAACATTTGAAAAGTACAAACACAACCATTGGAAATGAGCCAGCACATTTTTCCCTTTAGTTGTCAGAGAAGGACATGCCTTAGGCAATTTTGTAGTATCTTGAAGAATTTTTTCTTTTATAACCAAACATATTATAAGTATATGCTATTCCACGCTGATATCATAAAGATTTCATGGGTGATATACATGGGTGCGTTCAGTTCAGTTCAGTTCAGTTCAGTCGCTCAGTCATGTCCAACTTTTGCAACACCATGGACTGCAGCACGCCAGGCTTCCCTGTCCATCACAAGCTCCCAGAGTTTGCTGAAACCCATGCCCATAGAGTCGGTGATGCCATCCAACCATCTCATCCTCTGTCATCCCCTTCTCTTCCTGCCTTCAATCTTTCCCAGAATCAGGGTCTTTTCCAACAAGTCAGTTCTTCGCATCAGGTGGTCAAAGTATTGGAGTTTCAGCTTCATGGTGTGTATATATGGGTGTGTATATGCATGTAAAATTATTTGCTTGTTTGCACATGTGTGTGCTACTGTGTCTGACTCTTTGCAACCCCATGGACTATAGCCAGTCAGGCTCCTATGTCTTTGGAATTTTTCAGGCAAGAATACTGGAGTGGGCTGCCATTTCCTACTCCAAATACTTGTTTAGAACTGTTAAACTTCTAAACTGTTAAACTTCTAAACCTCTAATTGTTAAACTTATTCATTGCACTCTTGATATACTAATTAATTTTTTATATTGGTATCAGGTAACATTTCAAGCAGAAGAAATGTTTTAGCATTATGCTATTTACTCATTTTTATAATTTCATAGATATGTATTTTATAATTATAATATTTTAATATTTAATAGAGTGCTTGCACTTACTATTATTTTTTAGTACTCACAACGTTAGCCTGGTGATTACTTTAACTGGTGAAGTTTCCAAGATTTAATTTCATATGTATATGCAATACTGTAAACATCTTTGTTTCTTCATTTTCAATACTTTGTGTCTATGACCAGAACTACACAAGGTTTTGTATTTTACAGGACACTATTTCTCTGAACTACTAAGTTGTAGGAAGCAAAAATTGTGTGTGTGTGTGTGTGTGTGAAAGTGTAGCTGTGTCTGTACATTTTTGTGTCTCTGTTTATCCAAGACCTCTATAACAGTTCACTTGTATAACATCGCATACACTTACAACAATACAAGGAAGAAAGAACACTGTCTTTCCTAAAATGATGTAGAATCAGAAGTCTTCCCAATTGCCTCTGACTCCTAGCTTTGCTATGGACAATTGACTTTTGCTCTAAGTAATGCAGATAATACTTAAAAGAAAGTTGTCATCCATCCATGCTTTAAAGATTCACTGAAACCACATTGCTAGCTATGAATAGATAAACACACTCAGTGGAGTTTGCAGTGCTAATTAAAAACTGTTGATTGGATTATTTTGAATTTTTTGCTATAGTGTTGTAGGTCTTAGTTGAGATATGCAACATTTTTAGCTGTGGTATGCAGACACTTAGTTGTTCCTTGTGGGATCTAGTTCCCTGTCCAGGGATTGAGCCTGGGTCCTCTACATTTGGAGGGTGGAGTCTTAGCCTCTGGACCACCAGGGAAGTCCCTTTGCCAGTCTCTTAGCAGTCCTTTCTGTGTTGTTATTTTCAAGTTTTTACTCCACTACTGCTGTATGTTCTCATTTGAGTTCTTGAGCCATCCCAAGGCTATTTTCATTCATGGATCGCTGTCTAATTGTTCCTTATCATGGGGAAAAGAAGCTTGGTATCCCTTATTCTATCATCTTGTTGACATTTCATCCTTGGGATCCAAGGTCTATTGATATATTTAATTTCTTTGTTAATTACAAGATTGCATATGTTTCTCACAACTCATAGAATTGTGTGTGTAAAACTTGGCTTTTATTGTATGTAAAATATGTCTCATTAAATATAATGTGTCAGGTCCCTTGAATTTTACATCAATATTTACCAAATTTCATTTATTCTAACTACTCACTGGGGTCCTCGGTAGAAGTGATTTTTCTTATACAAATGCTAAAAGCTACATAAAACTTCATTGTATGATTGACAGAAGCCTCCCCTTGCAGTTGAATATGGTTTACTGGAGCGAAACACGTACATGCAAGGTTGCCAAAAATGAGCATTCTCAAGACACATTGAAACTCATAGAGCCACGTCCTCGCACAGAGAAAGATCAACTCAGATTTTATTTTATATATTGTTTGGAAATTTGTCCTTTGACTGTCATCCATTTTATACATGAGCCATTAAGTTTGCTAATTTCTCAGTATAAGGGAAAGAGGGCAGTACTTTCTTTGTCAACTATGATTTACTCCCAAATGCTTCAGTACAGGAAAATGTAAAATGCTAATTAATTTCATAAATGCACATAATGTACATTTGGTTTTATGCCACTTTTTTCTATCTTTCCATGGAAAACTCACTAGAAGAGAAAAAATATGGTGGGCTTAAAAAAATCACTTCCTAAATGTTATATAACTTTTCCTTCAGAAAGAATTTTGATGGCATGTTAAAACAGTATAACTACAGAATGAAGATATCAAGAATTGTTCAATATCTTTATGATATAGGTAAAAATGACTTTGGAATTTAAAGAAGAGAAAAAGAAGGTAATTAGATTAAAAAAATGTTTTTTATTATTATAATATTGCTTTTTGACAATTACTTTAATTATTTTTGTTTGCATTTAGAAAATTTATATTTTCCCTTTCTAGTCTCACCAGTATCATAATCACAAGGATAAGCTTCTCTGAGAATGTCCAAATTTTAATAAATTCCCTTATTTATGATCTTTTATCATGACATATGTTAAATCAACATCTCCTTAATATTCTGCATGTTTGCAAAACATGTAGTGAGATGATTTAGGATTTTTCTATTTTACTGTCTGGTAACATTGCTTTTAGGACATTATAAACCTCTAGTCAACTTTGATGATGAGAGTATTCAATAGTGATTATTTAAAATGTATATGTCTCTTAGTAGGTAAGACCAATAAAGTTGGTTTAGTAAGAGTAAGAAATAGTCAAATCAGACTTGAAATAATAGTGCAACATTGTTTTGTTGGAAGGTGAGACAGCTAATCTTAAGGGTTTTCTACATATTTAAGTATAAAAATCCTTCATGTCTTAAAAAGCTTAAAAATAATCAAAGTTAATCAAAGTTAATTTGATTAGTAATCAAGCATAATCAAAGGTTAAGAATAATCAAAAGGGATAATGAATTGTCCTGTCTGCCTAGATCACAACACTCACATATGAGAACACAAACACATTCCATGTGCATACACTTTCTCTTTTCAATAAAACTTATAGTCAGTTTAATGCTTGTACACAAGAAAGTTTATGCTGAAGTATTTGAATAAATGGAGCACAATAATATTGAGGGTACACCCTCATGAGTCTCCTGCAATTCCATGAGGTGGCCTGTTTTGTTTTGTTAGTATAATAAAATAGGAGAAGGAATAGAAGGAGGATGCAGAAGGAGAGGGCAGACAGGAATGAGAGGATGCGCGGCATAATTTGGGAAGAGTAGACAGAATGTAAGAGGCAATCAGCTTCTCCTCACGCTCATCAGTTAACAGGGAAAACGGAGTTCAGAAAATTCATTTATGTGTTTGTCCTTCCCTTGAGTATTCCTCAGACACTAAGTTCTTCTTCACAATGGTTTAAAGATTGCTCTATTTGCATATTATTTTATATCTGATATTAATCATGCATATTTCTGTGCACCAATTATTTACTTTGGTTTATATACAGTCCCAACATTTGGTATAAGTTATCTTTGCCCAATTTCTTGGGTATTAAATGATTTTCTTGTTGTTCTAGTTTGCATTTCCAATGTTTTGAAGAGGTTGAGAGTCTCTTTATGTGTTTATTTGCTATTTATAGTGGAGGTCTCTCAGTCATGTCCGACTCTTTGGGACCCCATGGACTGTAGCCTGCCAGGCTCTTTTGTCCATGGAATTTTCCAGGCAAGAATACTGGAGAGGGTTGCCATCCCTCCCCTGACCCAGGGATTGAACCCTGCTCTCCTGCATTGCAGGCATCTTCTTTACCATCTAAGCCACCAGAGAAGCCCCAAAAGTTTGTGCTTAGTCGCTGTCATTCTGACTCCTTGCAACCCACTGAACTAGACCCATAGCCCTCCAGGCTCCTCTGTCCATGGAACTTGGGTATTTATTTATAATTTTATAACCTGGACATTATTGCTATTTATAATGTTCTCTAAATTAGCTGTACATACCTTTTTTTCTGTTTTTATTGATTTGTGTACTACAAATTGTTATGTAGTAAATGGTAGTGATCACTTTATTTATATATATATATATATATTTATAGATAGATAGATATAGACCAAAAAGTTTTTTCTGTAAAATCTTATTGAAAAACCTGAATGAACTTTTTGTCCAAAAATAATTTACTCTGCTGTGTATTGTCATTCATTGTCCTCATATGTATTTTGAGTAATCTAAATGTAGTTATGGTTTATGTTTTGTTTTGACAGAACACCTATTTTAGAAATAATTCTCTAACACAGAATTTTAATGACATTTCCTACACTCTCTGATCCCAGTTTCCAATATTCATACTTCGGTCTTAATCAATTTATATTTATTCTTGTGCCTAGATAGATAAGTAAGTTATTTTCCTTTCCTATAACTATTTTACACAGGATTGTTTTCTAATTGTTTGGTTTAATGATATTTTCCTACTGAACAATGATACGGATTACTTTTTCATGTGATTACCTGGGACATTTCTCTGTTTTCTGTTGTGAGATTTTATTCAAGTAATTTTCTTTTGTGAGGGAACATTTGCCTATAAGAATGATTTTTATACCCTGGTACAAATTCTAGGAAGTTTTAAATTCTATAGATAACACTGTCATTAAATGAAGTTTTTTAAAGTGTATTTTAAAAAATATTAACACCACAATATTTTGACAATCATTGCTTACAGTATCTTGTATAAGAAATATTTAAATAACTTCTAGGTTGCAATGATGATTTTGTGTGTGTTCAACCGGAAGGCTTGAATATAAAATTTTAAATCTTTGCATTTAGTTCTCTAATATATCTCAAATTTTGAGTAAGGTATAAGGCAGGTTTCTTTTCACCATATGAATATTCAGTTGTGCCATCATTTTTTTATTAAAAAAATTCTTCTTCAGATAAATTGTTTAGAACTTTCAAAAAAAAGCCTACTTGTTTTTTAAGTATGTTTTGTTATGTAGACTCTACATTATGATCCATTGGTCTAGTTTTCTTCTTTTATGCCAATGCCACAATCTCTTGATTTCTCTAAGTTTATAGCTAGATTTGACACTAATGAAATGCAAGTTCTTCAACTTCGAAAGTTCTTCAACTTTGGTTTCTGTTTTGACCTCCTAGGTGTTTACATTTCTATGTACGTTTTAGTGTCAGTTTCTCAATTTGTTGCTACTGTTCAGTCACTAAGTTGTGTCTGACTGTGACTTCATGGGCTACAACACACCAGGCTCCCCTGTCCTTCACTATCTCCCAGAGTTTGCTCAGATTCATGTCCATTGTGTTGGTGATGCTATCTAACTATCTATCCTCTGCTACCCCCTTCTCCTTTTGCCTTCAATCTTTCCCTGCATCAGGGTCTTTTGCAATGAGTCAGCTGTTCATATCAGGTAGCCAAAGTACTGAAATTTCAATATGCTGCAACTATGTATCATTTTGGTGAATCATCTAATATATAAATATTTTAATTAACTTGCTTGAGTTTATGACTTTCATCTTTGAAAAATATTAACAATAATATAATTAACAATTTTTCTGCCAGTCTCTTCCTGTCTTTATCTCTCTTTCCTCTCTTTATGGACTGTGAGTACTTGTTATCCTGTTATAATAGAGTTCTCTGGAGAAGTACAATCAATAGGATGAGTATAGAGATTTAAAAAAAAAAAAGATGTGTTAAAAGGAAATGACTCACACAGTTATGGAGGCTGATAAGTCCAAAACCTGTAGTATAGACCCACAGGTTAGAGACCCAAGAAAGCTGATACTGCAATTCCAGTCCAGTGAAAGTCTGTTGAAGAGTTCCATCTTGCCTAGGGAACTGGATTTATTTTTTTTCCTATTCAGATCTTCAATTAATTTTGAAGCCCATATATGAACAATCAGCTTACTTTTTTTTTTTTTGGCTATGCTGCACGGCTTGTGGGATATTAGTTCTCCCACCAAGGATCAGATCCATGTCCTTGGCATTGAAAGCACAGAGTCCTACTCACTGAACCTCCAAGGAATTCCTTCTGCTTACTTAAAGTTCACTGATTTAAATGTTAATCTCATCCAAAACACTCTCCAAGTTGATACATAAAATTAACCATCATATCTGCTTTATCATCTGTCACAGTTTGCTTTCTTACATTTTTCCCATCTTAATTCTTTTTTGTTTCAGATAATCTTTTGATTTATTCTCAAATGGGCTGATAGCTTATTCTGTTGGGCCTAATATGCCATTTAGCTCAGCCAGTGAAATTATAATAAGATTTTCCACAAACAAATTCTTAAAAGTAAAACTCTTTGTGATTTAAATTTATGTATTGTATTGTAATTGCTAATTACTAATGTTTGTCTCTGAATTTGTGAGCACTATGGAATTTCCCTTTTGGTTTTTTCTTCATTTCATCTTTTGGGTTCCTTACACTTAGATGGAAAAATCAGATGGCCCTGATTTCAGGTTTTGCTCACAAAGACAAATGCTAACCCATAAAATGCTCTCTTATTTATTCACGGTTCGCAGAATATATTATCAAGCCTTCTACACCTTGTATAATCTTTTCAGAAAAGCATATTTCCCAAGATACATACTATTGGAAATAGTTTTAATTTCATCAGAAATATTTTCAAATGGGAAATTAGACAAACTAAGCAATAACCAAGATAGCACAATAATCTAAGAATTTGTCTTCATTAAAACACTGTGTCAGTTTAGTTCTTTGGCCCATTTTTTGATTGGGTCATTTATTTTTCTGGAATTGAGCTTCAGGAGTTGCTTGTATATTTTTGAGATTAATCCTTTGTCTGTTTCCTCATTTGCTATTATTTTCTCCCAATCTGAGGGCTGTCTTTTCACCTTACTTATAGTTTCCTTTGTTGTGCAAAAGCTTTTAAGTTTCATTAGGTCCCATTTGTTTATTTTTGCTTTTATTTCCAATATTCTGGGAGGTGAAGACATACAGATGGCTAACAAACACATGAAAAGATGCTCCACATCACTCATTATCAGAGAAATGCAAATCAAAACCACAATGAGGTACCATTATACGCCAGTCAGGATGGCTGCTATCCAAAAGTCTACAAGCAATAAATGCTGGAGAGGGTGTGGAGAAAAGGGAACCCTCTTACACTGTTGGTGGGAATGCAAACTAGTACAGCCACTATGGAAAACAGTGTGGAGATTTCTTAAAAAACTGGAAATAGAACTACCATATGACCCAGCAATACCACTTCTGGGCATACACACTGAGGAATCCAGATCTGAAAGAGACACGTGCACCCCAATGTTCATTGCAGCACTGTTTATAATAGCCAGGACATGGAAGCAACCTAGATGCCCATCAGCAGATGAATGGATAAGGAAGCTATGGTACATATACACCATGGAATATTACTCAGCCATTAAAAAGAATTCATTTGAATCAGTTCTAATGAGATGGATGAAACTGGAGCCCATTATACAGAGTGAGGTGAGCCAGAAAGATAAAGAACATTACAGCATACTAACACATATATACGGAATTTAGAAAGATGGTAACAATGGCCCTATATGCAGGGCAGAAGAAGAGACGCAGGGCAGAAGAAGTACAGAACAGACTTTTGAACTCTGTGGGAGAAGGGGAGGGTGGGATGTTTCGAAAGAACAGCATGTATATTATCTGTGGTGAAACAGACCACCAGCCCAGGTGGGAGGCATGAGTCAAGTGCTCGGGCCTGTTGGGCTGGGAAGATCCAGAGGAATCGGGTGGAGAGGGAGGTGGGATGGGAGACCGGGATGGGGAATTCGTGTAACTCTATGGCTGATTCACATCAATGTATGACAAAACCCACTGAAAAATAAATTAAAAAAAAAGGCAAAAAACAAACAAACAAACAAAAAAACACTGTGTCAGGTAAATGGCAAAGAAGAAAATGGTAATTTACAAGTGGAGGGGATTCTCTGGTAGCTCAGATGGTAATTGGCCTGCAATGAGGTAGACCTGAGTTTGATCCCTGGGTGGGGAAGATGCCCTGGAGAAGGAAATGGCTACCAACTTTGGTATTCTTGCCTGGAGAATTCCATGGACAGAGAACCCTGGCAGGCTATAGTCCATGGGGTCTCAAAGATTTGGAAACAACTGAAAGACTTATACTTTACTTTATTTTTGCTACTAATAAAATTAAAAATTTTAAGTTTTGTAGCAAATTATAGCATGGGAGGTCCTGAGTACAGATAATCTTTATACTTGTCACATTTCTACCACCAGCCAAATCTAATATTTAATTCTAATTTAACTGTTGGCTATTCATAGCCTCAGCTTTTGTTATAGGCGTTTAGGGAAATCTTGCTAAGAACAGGATTAATTACAAAAATGAGACACAGATGCCACTAATTTTACCTCCTTTGCCTACTCTCAGTTCAGTCCAGTCGCTCAGTCATGTCTGACTTTTTGCTACCCCATGGTTTGCAGCACGTCAGGCTTCCCTGTACATCACCAACTCCTGGAACTTGCTCAAACTTATGTCCATCCAGTTAGTGATGCCATCCAACCATCTCATCCACTCTAGCCACTGGTAAACTGTTTTCAGGTTGATCTTGGAAAGAGTCTGATTATACAGTTCATATAGTCACATTACTATCCTAAACAAGCTTCTAGAAATGCCTCCACAGTCTCCCATCCTCACTAAGAAATCATTCTGCTAGATTATTCAGACTCTTGTTGTTCAGTTACTCAGTCATGTCCGACTCTTTGAGACCCCATGAACTGCAGCATGCCAGGCTTGCATGTCCTTCCCCATCACCCAGAGTTTGCTCAGACTCATGTCCATTGAGTTGGTAATGCAATCCAACCATCTTTTCCTCTGTGGTTCCCTTCTCCTCCTGCCTTCAGTATTTCCCAGCATCTGGGTCTTTTCCAGTGAGTGAGTTCTTCACAGTGTGCAGTCAAAGTTTGGAGCTTCAGCTTCAACATCAGTTCTTCTAGTGAATATTCGGGGTACATTTTCTTTAGGATTGACTGGCTGAATCTTCTTGCTGTCCAAGGGACTATCAAAAGTCTTCTCCAGCACCACAATTCAAAGGCATCAATTCTCTGACACTCAGACTTTTTTATTGTCCAACTCTCACATCCCTACATGAATACTTGAAAAAATCATAGCTTTGACTAGATGGACTTTTATAGGCAAAGTAATGTCTCTGCTTTTTAAAATGCTGCCTAGGTTTGTCATTTCTCAGACTAGTCTATATTTTTTTAATGTAGGTAATTTATATAGTATTGGATTATATTTTAAAAAGAACTTGGAAATTATTTAATTTTATTTAGTTAATAATTTAATAAAGCAAAAAGTTAGACAAAAGAGGGATCTTTTAATTTTTTTAAAAATATAGACACATGATTTTAATGCAAAAAACCTGACATTATTAAGATTGCAAGTTTAATATGAGTACAAGGAAGACAATATGATACCAGGTTCTATTTTTAAAATTTCATTTAAAATTATAGTGGAGTATTAGCAGGGTTTCTTAAGTCAAACCACGGGAAGTAGTCAGGAACCTAATAATACTGAAATGCCTCTCAGTATTATTTCTCCCTTTGTAATAATTAGGGCATTTCAAAGCTACTGCAACTTCATGCCAAAACTGAAATAATTCTGATTCTTACCTACCCGAGTCCCTAATAATATGTGAAACTGTTGCTAAAATATTTATTTCCACCATCTATAATATGAAGAAATGTTCTAACATTTACTGATAATCTATGGTGTCCAAATGATCATTTTGATGATAGCATATGATAAAATTGTGTCATTACAATAGTTACTAAGGAAGAAACATCACATTAAAAGCAAATAGTATAGTTCAATAAGTATAGAAATGCATTTTGAAGAATTTATGTGAAATGACATCAATTTGGAAACTATCTGGAAGGAACCTACATGCCTTTGAATCTGGAGTTTTAAATTGTAAGTAAAGCATAATGTGGTCACTATAAGAATAGAAAGGAAAAGAAACATTTGCGTGAGTGTAATCCAATTCCTAAGAAAGGCAATCCCAAAGAATGCTCAAACTACTGCACAATTGCACTCATCTCACATGCTATAAAGTAATGCTCAAAATTCTCCAAGCCAGGCTGCAGCAATACGTGAACCGAGAACTTCCAGATGTTCAAGATGGTTTTAGAAAAGGCAGAGGAACCAGAGATCAAATTGCCAACATCCACTGGATCATCGAAAAAGCAAGAGAGTTCCAGAAAAACATCTATTTCTGCTTTATTGAATACGCCAAAGCCTTCAACTGTGTGGATCACAATAAACTGTGGAAAATTCTGAAGGAGATGGGAATACCAGACCACCTGACCTGACTCTTGAGAGACCTGTATGCAGGTCAGGAAGCAACAGTTAGAACGGAACATGGAACCACAGGCTGATTCCAAATAGCAAAAGGAGTACCTCAAGGCTGTATATTGTCACCTTGCTTATTTAACTTATATGCAGAGTACATCATGAGAAAGGCTGTGCTGGAAGACGCACAAGCTGCAATCAAGATTGCCAGGAGAAATATCAATAACCTCAGATATGCAGATGACATCACCCTTATGGCAGAAAGTAAAGAGGAACTAAAAAGCCTCTTGATGAAAGTGAGAGAGAAGAGTGAAAAAGTTGACTTAAAGCTTAACATTCAGAAAACTAAGAACATGGCATCTGGTCCCATCACCTCATGGGAAATAGATGGGGAGACAGTGGAAACAGTGTCAGACTTTACTTTTTTGGGCTCCAAAATCACTGCAGATGGTGATTGCAGCCATGAAATTAAAAGACGCTTACTCCTTGAAAGGAAGGTTATGACCAACGTAGATAGCATATTAAAAAGCAGAGACATTATTTTGCCAGCAAAGGTCCATCTGGTCAAGGCTATGGTTTTTCCAGTGGTCATGTATGGATGTGAATGTTGGACTGTGAAGAAAGCTGAGTGCCGAAAAATTGATGCTTTTGAACTGTGGTGTTGGAGAAGATTCTTGAGAGTCCCTTGGACTGCAAGGAGATCCAAACAGTCCATCCTAAAGTAGATCAGTCCTGGTTGTTCATTGAAAGGACTGATGCTGAAGCTGAAACTCCAATACTTTGGCCACCTCATGCAAAGAGTTGACTCATTGAAAAGACCCTGATGCTGGGAGGGATTGCGGGCAGGAGTAGAAGGGGACGACAGAGGATGAGATGGCTGGATGGCATCACCGACTCGATGGGCATGAGTTTGAGTAAACTCCTGGAGTTTGTGATGGACAGGGAGGCCTGGCATGCTGCGATTCATGGGGTTGCAAAGAGTCGGACACGACTGAGCAACTGAACTGAACTGAAGATGATTTATATGTTTGTCAGTCTTCTGCTCTTCCATTTAGATTTGTTCAAAAGTAATCATTATTATTATTCCATAAAGATGATGAAATTAAGCAATAAAATTTAAGCACTGTAATTTAAAAATTATTTTTATCCATAAGAATTTAAAAATATTCACAGCTCCTTTATGACTCTTCCCCAACTCAACATCATGTTAATCTATAATATCTAATAATTTCATTATTGGCTTTGCTTCAGAATATCTATATGGCTTTCTCCCAAAAAAGCACTCTGATTTTTTTTTTTTTTTTTTGCTTTACCCACTGAATTCTGATACATTTATAAAAAGCATTGAAAATTTGTCCTGAGAGTTAGAAAGAAACTGTCTTTGTTAATTGTGTCCTTGAAAGACTAATACATAATATCAAACTGATACAGAAAAAAGGGGGGAGCAATAAATATAGGAGCATTGTGAGTAAAAAGGGACTTCATTAAACAACTAGAAGTAATTTGCCACTCATCATGAAATTGCCTGATGAACACTTCTAAAATTAATAGTGAGCAAAAGTGTTATTGAAAGGTCTTTTAAGTGTTCCTTACAATGACTAGATAGTAATAGAGTGGAAATTACCCAAAAGAGTTATAATAATAAAGTGTACAATGTGATTTAATTTGGATTTTCATGAAACAAATTATGTGGATGATATTGACATTAAAAACTAATTTGGAAAAAAGATATTTTCTATGAATCAGAATTATCTTTGGTGGTTTACAATTTCTCAGAAAAACAGGAAGGCATAAAAATTAAGAGTAAATTACTGACAAATATTTTAACATGAAAAATCAACTCAGGTAAATCATTTTAAGCAAATAATCTCTTGAGGAATATGTATAATTTTTCTAGAAATCCTCCTTATGCGATATGTCATGTTTTTCTTAAGACATATATTTTGAAATAATAGTTAATGAGTATAAATTAACCTTTTAGCTTTAACCTGTAGTCCAAAGTTAAATGATAATTAGCATTATGAACCAATGGTGCAAAGTTAGGGACAATATTGTGTATCAGGATTATGTAGGAGCAGTCACTTATGTATTATGAATGTATATAAATTTAGACAATAGATCACCATTAGGAATGTTAGAATGCAACAGGTGCTTAAAACTGATTAAAATCTCTGTAGCTAGTCTAAAGTATTATTCATGCATTTTTTTCCTGGAATTTTATTTTATGGAAATTACCTATTTTACTTCAATTTAGCAATATATTTTAAAATGAAAAAAAAAATAGCACTTTTGTAAACCAAACAGTTTTTTTTTTTTCATTTCCTCAGGACAGGTTGCAGAAGACCAATTAATCAGATATATATTACAAAATCAAAGTGATTTAATGGTAGCAATCACAGTTTTTTACTTTAAAGACCTTGACAAATGAGTAAAAATTTATTATTTAGTATAATTTGCATTCTGTTTGGAGGAGCAGAATGAAAGAATTTCACAGAGCAATTTGAAAGGATTTAGAATTTCAATGTTTATGATCATGTATGAAAAATATTTTTTTGCGTTCCTTTCAAGAGATCTATGTTTTTTGTTTAAATAAATATAATGCTAAATTAAGGGCATTGTGTATGTCCTGTTAGCTTGCAGAAAGAAGGAAAAATATGTATATCTTGAACTGGTATTTTTTATTTGGATACATTAGTAAAGAGAGAGAGTATAGGATAATTTAAAACAGTATAACAAATCTGAAATGTCAAAATAAATGACATTTTTCTCATCAAGCAGGAGAAATCAGAATCTTGATAAATGATCTGGGTGACTATGTGTTTTAAAATCTAACAGTTAAAATTTACCATAGTATTTTCATATATTTGCAAATGTTAGTTTTATTCTGAGGATACACACAAGATTAGTAGATTAGTCTTTAAAGCCAAAAACAATGAAAAATAATTAAAAAATAAATATTTGCAAACAGAATCAGTATGTTAGTCATTCATTCATTTAAACTTAAAAATGTTCATTGAAGTTCTACTTATGTTCCAAATATTATTGGTCATATGGCAATATATAAGAAAAGAAATCTCTTCTATCATGCACTCTACCATATGCAGGAAGATCCAGATGACATACAAATCTCTATTTAATGTAGCAAAATTTTTAATAAATTATATATATGCACATATGTAATACATGCATATACATGTGTTATATGCACAATATATTAAGTAAAATTGTGCAGAGACATATATATATAATATAGCAGACATAATATGTTATATATATTATAATATTAATTAAATTTGCTTTTGAGCTGTACAAATATCTGTGAAGAGTAGAGACAGCAAGTGCAAAACAATTTTGAGTTGAGAAGCTCTGTGGAATTCCTAAAGAACACTAAGGAGATCAATAAGGAGCAGGAAAGCCATTGAAGATTTCTGCACAGGGAGTTCAGGGACCTTGTTTGACCTAGAATTTTAAAGTACCAGTTTGACTGCTACATAGAGAATAGTCTTTGTGAGGTTGTTAAACACGGGTGAAGGCAAGATCACTTTGGAGCTTAGTATTAGCTATGTAATAATGGAAGTGGTGATAGAGAATGATATATGTATTTTAGATAGCTTTGAAATGTTTTGTGATGGGTTACATGAAATATATAAAAAAGGAGTCAAGAATGACTTCTGTTTATTTAGCTTGAGCAAAACAAAATAAATAATGATATTAATTTTTGAAAAGTATGAAAAATAGGGGAGTGGCATATCACAAGGATTATTCAAAGAATCAGTTGTGGACATTTTTATTTAGTATTGCTTATTTGCAAGGGTAATTAACAAATTGTGAGGGAAGCACACACCTCTGAAAATTTGTATCCAGAGGAATGTCAACCACCAAAATTCTTTATTTGAAATTTTCATAGTGATGCCTCAATGAGTATCATCAGAAAGTAAATATAATTTTTACACAAAGTATTTTATTTGGCATGATTGTTTGCTTCACCTCACAAAATCCTTATAACTGAATGCTTTTCTCAGGTTTATTTTTCTTTCAAAATATTTGTGTGGAATAGTCTATGCAAGCCCCAAAATTTATAAAATTGGAAATATGAAACAAAATAATTTTTCACATAGCTTATATAGGCTACTTTTAAAATAAAAATAATCAAATGTGAATTGTGTAGACTGTTTTCTATGTTTAGCTAAATTATTATCATCATGTTGTTAGTTCAATGGAAATATTGAAACATTAGTTGTGAAACCTATAGCCCAAAGACTTTGTACTTCGAATTGTTGTAGAAAATAATGTTGAATTCCCAACATCTCTAACCATTTCTCTTCTGAGGCATTCATGGACATTGCTCAGTCAGCAACCCAGCCAACCTTGCAAGAATTGTGATTGGTTTAACCCACATTATTTTTTCCTTTTTGTTTTTGTTTTTTCCCAAACTTTAAACTTTTTATTGTGTATTGAGATATAGTCAATTAACAGTGTTGTAGTAGTTTCAAGTGAGCAGGGAAGTGACTCACCCACACATAAACAGGTATCCATTCTCCCTCAAACCCCCCTCCCATACAGACTGCCATTCAACATTGAGCAGAGTTCCATGTGCTTATACAATAGGTTCTTGTTGGTATCCATTTTAAATACAGCAGTGTGTATATGACCTTCCCAAAGTCCCTAACTATCCGTCCCCCACAAACATAAGTTCATTTTCTAGGTCTAATGCACTTATATTTATCCTGGTATCACTAGAAACTGGGAAGAGGGTGGGGGGGTTGGCTGTTGTTGGTGGTGGTGGTGATGGTAAGGGAATAAGGGAATGGAAATTGGCAAAAACACCCCAGGGAACATACTGTCCTGGGTCTGCTTCTTGTCCTTTGTCAGCCTGAGATTCTTTGGAGAAGTCTCTCTGGATTCTTTGATCCATAGATTATCCTGAGGGATGTGTCATTTCTGGAATAGAAGCAGAGACCTTGGAATCTAATTCTACCTCTTAGAGACTTGAAATAGTCTTCATGTTCTTATCTTTATTCTATACCCAGGCTTTGTATCATTCAGTGAATCCAAATCTTGGGGTTTTCTTTAGTTTAAGGGTAAAAATTATTAAGCTGCTTCTTGCCATTTCCTTTGGGAAAGCGCTTGATATTCAGTGTCTCTTGTTGGCTAATTCTTCATTTCCTTTTCATCTTTCTGAAATTGGTTACATGCCTTGTTCTCCAGTTAACTACCATTCAGTTTTACTTTACCCATGTGCTTTTGAAGCTTTTTATTATGCACTTTCATTTTGGTGTGGCTCTGGGAGGAAGAGAGAATTAAAAAACTCCTTAAAATTAAGTGAATATTTAATTAGATGTGCCTATTAAGTGCTATTTGTGAAGCATTTAGTAGATTGGCAAAAACAATTAAGGAAACATTGTTACTATAAATGGAAAGCTATTTCTTCAAGTTAGACATTCTCAAAATAGTTCAAACTGTCTTAATGGTGTAATTTAATCATGTACTACAGGTTACAAACCGTGGAAAGTCATGTAGTAAATCATTAATGGGATTTTATCTGTTTCACTGCTTTCAATTTCTAGAATTCATTATGCATTTTTTTTCATGATTTCTCTTTAAAGCAATAGGAAATAAAAATGTCTGCCAGGAAAGGATATGAAATGTTGGATGGTGCTGCTAAGTCTAATTTCAATTTTGAATACTTCGTTGTTGGGTATTTATGTGATTTGTGAACTGCAGCTATATTGGAAATTAAAATGGAGCCACTTTGGCAAAAGAGCTTCCTTATTTTTTTATTTTTGTGCATATAAGTTAAATTAGTTTGGTGACCATGCCAAGAGAGAATACAAAATGTGACTGTTTATGAACTTCAAGTGAACCAAGAATGCTGATGTAAAAAGTCAATTAAAATTATATATAATAAGGGAAAACTGGTGCTGTGAGAAAGCCAGAGTCAGATTCATTCTGGCTGCAATGATGGTGAATACTTCCTCCTTTTAGAAGAAAGACTGGCAAAATTTTCTATTAGCATTGCATGCCAAGTACATTTTGGTTTTGGTTTGAGTGGTATTGTTTTAGCTGCAGTGGAAACAAAAACGTTAAAGATTCATAGTAAATGACTTGTACAAAACCTTCATGGTAACTCATAGCAAAGGGAGCACAAATATATAGATACTGTTGATGCCATTGTCACATACAGTCCCCTGTGACTAAGTCAGGATTTTAAATTCTCTTTGTATTTAACAAAAACTGAAGACAATCAATGACCTTCCCAGCTTGTCTATTAGAACAAATCCATAGAAGTAAGAAGTTTAGGATTGCCACTTTGAATCTTACTTTTCTTTCTCCTCTTGGTTATCTTCTCTTTTCTCTAATGATTCAATATAAAACATTATTAATGGGCAACTGGTCTTTCAATTTTTTTCTCCTGAGATCCTTACACCTAAGAGTTATCAGATAGGGGACTAATTTTTCAGTTGCCGATGAAGCTGAAATAGTTACATACAAATTGAGTGGAAAAGCCCCTGTGTTATCTAAAAAAATGTTTTTAAAGCATATAATGGGATAGGTTTTCATGAAATATGACTGAAATACAATGAAAACTTTCATACAGATGCTTGTCTCAGTGATATAGCCAGTGTAATTTCCAAACTCACAAAGACTACTATGCATCCTCTGTCCCATCAGAATAATCAAGAAATGACCGACAAAAAGAACAAGAAACCCTGATGCTTATGTGCTAACTGACTGCCATGCCAAGTTCAATGTATGTTGTGTGTATATATCATAATCCAGAAGTGATATGGTTCAGGAATGATCTGGTTTGTGTTTACTTAATAGTTTTTATATCTCTCCTGACATAACCTGTATGTTCAATAACATTTTCTTTAATTTTTTAGAATATTTATAATAGTTGCTTTGAATTAACTGTCAGCTGAGTTCAACTTTAAGTATCTTGGAACTAGTTTCTTTCTTTTTATTATTAGAGAATAATTGCTTTAGAATACTGTGTTAGTTTCTGTTCTACAGAAAACTGAATCTGCTGTCCATATACATATACCCCCTCTCTTTTGGATTCTTTTCCCATTTAGGTCGCCACAGAGCACAGAGTAGAGTTCATTGTGCTATACAGTCAGTCCTCATTAGTTATCTATTATATATGTAGGGCTTCCCTGGTGGCTCAGACTGTAAAGCGTCTGTCTGAAATGCTGGAGACCCAGGTTCGATCCCTGAGTTGGGAAGATCCCCTGGAGAAGGAAATGGCAACCCACTGCAGTACTCTTGCCTGGAAAATCCCATGGACAGAGGGACCTGGTAAGCTACAGTCCATGGAGTCGTAAAGAGTCGGACACGACTGAGCGACTTGACTTTACTACTTTTACTTTTGTATATGTAGTAGTGTATATAGGCTTATCCCAATCTTTCGTCCACTCCACTCCCTCCCTCTTTGGTATCCATTTGATCTGTGTATCTATTTATTTCTGTAAATAAGTTCATCTATAACATTATTCTAGATTCCACACACAAGCATTCATATACAATATTTGTTTCTCTCTTTTGGACTTTACTCTGTAGGACTGGTTTCCATAGACTACATTTTTGTAAACTATAGGTCACATTTCCTGTTTCTTCACAAGTCTTGGAATTTTTATGTCTTGCTCTTTATTGCATGAAAAATTTCAGGCCTTTTGAGTTCTGCTATATTTTTTCAGGTAGGTTTCATCTTCTATTCGGCTCTGTTGAGAGACAGCAGGCAATTAAAATTGTAATATATTTAATGTGTAGAGTGTGGTGGTTTGATACAGAATACATTGTGAAAGAGTTCCCACAACCAAGTTAATTGACACATCTAACATCTCACATGCTTTTTTATGAGAAGACTTAAGATCGATCTTATTCACAAATTTCAGTTATACGGTAGAGTATTATCAACTATAAATGCCATGTTATACATTAGATCCTCAGAACTTATTTATCTTATACCACAAAATTTGTACCATCTTACTAGTCTCTCAAATGGACTTTCATCTCTGTTGGGATCAGATCTCCAGCTTCCTTCAGAGTTGTTCAATCACAAGTGTTCCTGTCTTCTCTCAACTGGTCCGTTATTTGAGGAGCTTCAGGGAGGCTCTTCCTGGATCTAAGTAGCCACACTTTCCTTCAAGGACTCAAAGGGGACACCTGCTTCCTCTGCTGTGTAACTTTTTTTCTTAGTGTCAAAATTCCACAAATGCCAGTTGACCCACCTCTTCTGAAAACTTTCCTTTGATCTCTCAGGTCCCTGGGAACATGGCACTCTGCCTGGATTCCAGCTTGCTGTGCTGTTTGGAGAATTGTCCCCAGCAAGAGGTAGATGTAATATAAGACTTACCTTGAGTACTTCCCTATTCTTAGGGATCCATCAGCCAAACAGGTTTTTTTTTTGTTTTGTTTTGTTTTTAAATTTCACCCAGTTTCACATATTTTTTCACAGTGTGAGCACGTCTACTGTATGAAACGTATGTTATAAATGGGTGACTTTCTTCTGGAAAAAAATCCACAAATGGAGAGTAAATATCAATATTTACTATTTCTAGAAAAAATCCACTTTTACTGTTGGCTGATCACTTTAGCCAAATGAAGATGCACCACTTTTAATTTGAATTTCTCTTTTTATGAAAGATGTTCTTCTTGTTTGCTATTTTCATGAGTATAAACAAAATCTGGATTATTTATCATGGATCTTTAACTTGTCCACCCCTCAACTCTTGTTCTTGCCTCCAAATTTTCATAAGAGGGAAATTCTTCGAAATCTTTTGGATCTTGACTGTAATCTTAGGTAGTGGACATCACAATAATCTAACCAGAAATTGAGCTGATTCAAAAATGAGATTAACTCTTTGTGAAGGCTAGTGTATTTGTTTGTACTTCCCTGGTAGATCAGCTGGTAAAGAATCTGCCTACAATGTAGAGGACCCTCGTTCCATTCCTGGGTCAGAAAGATTCCCTGGAGAAGGGATAGACTGCCCACTCCAGTATTCCTGGGCTACCTTGGTGGCTCAGACAGTGAAGAATCCACCTGCAATGTGGGAGACCTGGGCTGAGAAGATCCCCTGGAGGAGGGCATGGCAACCTACTCCAGTATTCTTGCCTGGAGAATCCCCATGGACAGAGGAGCCTAGGAGGCTACAGTCCACTGGGTCACAAAGAGTTGGACATGACTAAGCCCAACACAGTATATTTGTTTAAACTTGCACCTCAGATGTACACTCTCACAGATTCCAAGCATATATCATAGGTCTTTCCTACTTTCCTCCCCTTCACATGGACCTAAGGCTCATCAGTTTATTCTAACATGTAAGACTGTAAATATGTCTTCTCAGCATCTCTGCCTCTCCCTGGTTATGTTCAAATCACCAATTGGTTCAAGGACAGTTGGAGTACATAATATCAGGTTCAGGCCTTATCCTTGGTACTGATCCCTCAAGTGTTGGTTGCCTTGGTAACTCTTTAATGCCTTCAAACAGATTTTTAATAGATATGCTATTTGATTTTCCTAGTTGTTTTCAGCAGGTTTATTGGTCTCTTTCAAGCTAATCTAGCAAAATCAGAAGCAATATTGTTGTTGTTCAGTCACTAGGTCATGTCTGACTCTTTGTGACCCCATGGACTGTACACACTGGGCTCCTCTGTCCTCCACAATCTCCCGAAGTTTGCTCAAACTCATGCTTATTGATTCAGTAACGCCATACCACCATCTCATTCTCTGTCATCCCCTTCTCATCCTGCCCTCAATCTTTCCCAGCATCAGGGTCTTTTCAAAGAGTTGGCCCTTTGTATCAGGCGGCCTAAGGATTGGAACTTTAGCTTCAGCGTCAGTCCTTCCAATGAATATTCAGGGTTAACTTCCTTTAGGATTGACTGGTTTGATCTCCTTGCTGACCAAGGAACTCTAAAGAGTCTTCTCCAGCAACACAATTCAGAAGTATCAATTCTTTAGCTCTGAGCCTTCTTTATGGTCCAACTCTCACATCTGTACATGATTACTGGAAAATCCACAGCTTTGACTATATGGACCTTTGACAGCAAGGTGATGTCTCTGCTTTTTAATACACTGTCTAGATTTGTCATAGCTTTCCTTCCAAGGAGCAAGTGTCTCTTAATTTCACTGTTTGCAGTGATTTCAGAGTCCAAGAAAATCTATCACTGCTTTCACTTCTACCCCATCTATTTGCCATGAGGTGATGTGACCAAAAGTCACCCTCCTCCAGAAGCATATGTTGAAACATCTAATCCCTGCTTCTTAAGTCCTAAGAATTTAAAGTGCATTTTCTTAGTTGGTCTAAAAAAAGGAAATTCTAAGTAAGTCAAGATTTTCTTTTAATTTCACCTACAATGTTCCAAATGTTTTCTGAAATTGAACTGACCTCCCAATTTGAATATCTCTGAACTTGCTGGTATGCTATTCTTATGATTATGAAAAATATCAGATCAGGCACTGTTTTTGAATGCCAAGATTTCATCTGAAAAGACATGTTTCACCCACCTTCTTTGGGTTTTAGAGAATCAGTCAAATGAGATAAGTACTTTCTCTGTTCTCATTATATTTCCTTTTGCCTTCTCTCTCAAAATAATCTTACATCATTTGAAGCCCTTAAGCTTTTTCTTTTCCCTAGAAACCACTTTTGGATTTACCCAAATCTGTGTTTCCCAAATTGCAATTAAGAACACGAAATAAACTTTTACTTCTATTTATTTATTTATTTTTCATTTGTAGCGCTCTGATTTGTTTTGGTTAGCACAACCACATTGAAATCTTAGTAATGTCACTTTTTATAAAGATTATGCTTCCAACACTTTGGTCTTTAAGTCTCTTAATCTCAATTTCCACAGTCACGTCCCTCTATTGCCTGATTTCAGTCTTTCAGTTTCATGGCTGTGTCTTTAACCAGATCTTTTCCAATAACTGTATGTCTTAAAAAGCTTGATTTCAAAATTTCTAATTATATACACAACCACTTATATTTTCATGTAATTCATTTCCAATTTAGTATAATTTAACACATGCATGTCCTTTAACTTGATGACCACATTGTTTTTCACTAAACTTCATGTCCACATAATCCTTTTTCCATACATATTTGACTTAAATTCTAAGTTCTATTGCTAAATTTATCATCTTCAGCTAAAAACAGAAGAGGATGTTAGGATAGTTGTTTGGGACCTCAAAGAGGAGGAAGATAATTGACATGAAGATAGGAAAGCAAATATTTGGTAAGCAAACGTTTGCCTGGCTATACAGAAGCAATGGAACACAGAGGGAAATTTTAATGAGCAGACTTTCCTAGGTTTTTCCCTTCTACACTTACTCTATGCTCTGTTTATGTATTCTGTCTATTCTAATAATAAATGCTTTCCTGAAACAGGTTGTCTATTTATATTCTTTTAGGCAATCAGCAGAAAGTTCAAAGTGTTTGAGTCTTTTGTGCCTTAAAAATAATCAGCCCTAAATTCATCTTCATACCTAAAGAGACACATTTTGCGGGGGGTGGAGCAAATCGTGCTCCCCTGTACCACAATACTGTATGTGCTTCCAATGTGTTGTCTTCTCTGCTCTTACAAGTGATACAGTTGAAGTGTTTATCATATTTCCTGTATGTCAGCTTTCTTTCACAATTATCCTATAATTTGGAAGAAAGTGTATAACTAAATTGTGAATAAAATTGATTTTTGTCACATTTGGGTAAAGGCAACTGAAAGTCAATATGCTTTCTTTGTTTGTTTCTTCCCTTTCATAATAATTTTAGGAGCCATGTTATCTAGACAGTATAGTTACAAAATCGTAGAGTTTCCATCAATTTGTGCCCCTGAATAGCTGTTTGGAGCCGAAAGCCTGTCAGTGCCTGAGGGGAAATAGTTTTGAACCTACTGAGATTCTGGACAGTGACTGTTGAGGCAATAGGTGTTAATTACGTTAACCAGTATGAATGCGGCAGGCTTTCTTGTAGTTATTCTTGTGTTTATTTCAATTTTCTCTCCTCTGTCAAGAATCTCTTTTCTGTATAATTTTAAAATGCTTACAGATACATTGTCTGTAAGATAAAATAAAAATTTTAAATGAGATAAATACTCATATGATTTTATATTCTATCTTGCATGAACTATTCCTAAGTTCATTACAATATATTGACATGGGGTAATAAATACTGATTACTGAAAATAGTACACTAGAGGAGAAAAATGTCGAAATTAACTTATGACAATTATCTCCAACTTGTAAACTTCCAAAAAGTAATCAAACACTTATTTTATGTTATATTTGTTATCTAAGAGAAAACAAACACCTTGGTAAAATCTGAAAGTAAACAGATAATTAATTTAAATTTCAATTGAAAGTGCTGAAGTATTTTTGTGTATCTAGAATACTGCTAATGGAAATATTTAAATATGGAAGAGGGCTTAGAAAATGAAAATAGAATAACATGAAATGGACTCCTATGTATTATACCCTTGATATATGGTGGTGTCCAGGAAAAATACTGCCCTTTACGCTCTTAAATACTTTTACATTTATGCTTTCTGATGTATGCTGTATAAATTGGAAATAATTGGTGGATGGATAATTCAGTTTTACAATTTCACATGACCTATCAGATGTTAATACTGAAATTTCTATCCCTCTTTACCTATCTTGATATACTAGTTCTTGTTTAGTGTATCAGAGCCATAGATAAGTAATTGTAACCAAAGTTCTTAATGTCTCTAATTAACTAAAGAATGTTTAGGGAATTTCATAATTTTTGCATATATCAAATTTGATAAAAATGTCTCCATTCATCCACTGGAGAAGGAGATGGCAACCCACTCCAGTATTCTTGCCTGGAGAACCCCAGGGACAGAGGAACCTGCTGGGCTGCCATCTACAGAGTCACACAGAGTCGGACACGACTGAAATGACTTAGCAGCGGCAGCAGCATTCATTCACAACTAATTATTGTCCAATAGGGCATAAATCAGTCTTTATAAATAAGTGAGCCACAGATTAATTTATATGCTTATATGTTATGATTATATATATATGCTTATAAATTAATTTAAAAAAACTGAAATCAAGTGGATCTAAATAACTACATTTGCCTCTATCTATCTATTATCTATCAGCCTATCTGAAGGTATAGTTTCCGGGAAAACAAGAAGAGAAATGCATAGACCTTGAGGTGGCACTTGGATTTTTTTCAGGCACCATGTTAGGGAAGCATGCATAGCGAAGTCAACAATGGGAGGATGGACACATAAGTATGGAGAAGCTGTGTAAGATTTATTGCAGATAATTATGCCAGAATTTGAACTTAGCATTTCACACTTAACATAAATCTCTTAAATAGAGGTCCACTCCTTTGAGGAATGCTATATCATTACCTCAACTTGAAAATTTTGTAGAATTTTCCAGGTATCATTCTGAGAAAATATAAAAGGTTTAACACATCTTGAGACACTAGTTGATGGTTTTCTTCCTCTTGAGCTCTTTCAGTTCTATGTTGAAAAGCAAAGATATTAATGTTATTTTTCTGAATTAAAATAAAAAATTAAGAGCATTTTTTATCTACTTTACTGATAGGTAATTAAAGATGAGTTATTTATTATTATATGTCATTATTTCTATGTCATTTTCTATGTCATTTCTATGTAATTATTATTTCTGTGTCATTTTCGATGATCCTAGGTTGTTAAACATTACTTCCTGTGTTTTAAAAATACCAATATAAACAAAATATTGAACCTGTTGCCATAAATATTTACCACTTAGCAAATTTTGTGCCATAATAATTACTTTTTTCTTAAGGTGTCAAGAGTATTGTGAAATAGCATTAGCCGTAACTATAATACATTTTAGAAACTATATGAAATCTGGAACATCTTTTGTGTTGTGTAACATCTTCAATATAGGTATTTAATAAAAATAAATAAATATCTCTTTGAAATGCTATGACTATCAAGGGAAAGACCAGTTAATAAGTATATAACAGAAAATTTATAGATTCACATGAGCACAAATGTCTTATTTTTATGCCAAATAATCACAAATTTTTATATTATTATTGAATTTAATAATAAAATCACAGTAGTGTAGTTTCTCACAAAAATATTTTTAATGTCTGTATTCTTTATGAGTCTTATAACTTGGAGGAATTGTCATGAATAATTTTTAAATGGCTAGGGCTTAATCAGAATTAAATATTTTATATTCATTACAAACTTTACAGTCAATAATTCTTAGATAGTACAAAGTATGATAATCAGTATCTTTATCAGTTTATAGGGAATGAAATATATCAATCCGTGAACACAATATAGATCAGCAACACTTGTTAATATTCTGTGCACTAACCATTTTAGTTCTTTTCAATTACAAGTTAAGAATGAATTACATACAAATAAAAGGTGATTTATGCATAATCAGATAAAATTTGGGGATAAATAGGGACTAGGTAATAATTCATTCAAGGCAATGATGATATTGAATTTGAGACATCGCTTCACAGTTCTCATCTCTGAACACATCCCAAATCAACAAGGAGGGGACAAAATGAACAAAAAGAAAACTTTGAAACCAAAAGTCATCTGTAACTCACAACTTTAGTTCTGAGAATTGCTATTTGTGGAATGAACAGCAAGCAGAAAACAATAAAGAAGTCAGGAATTCTTGTAGGCCTATCAAGGAATGCTCAATACTCATATGGAATCCTCAGTTGGAAATATGGAATTGAAAATTAGGTCAGATTCAGTAAGCAAATGCATATATACCTCCTAAGAATTCCAACCAACTCAAGCCAAACCTGTTGACCAATCACCAACTAGCAAAAGAACTAACCCACCAAATGAACAAAGACATCTAAAAGCATTTGTCTTCCTCTGTGACATACTCAAGAGGAAACAGATGTTAGTCAACTTACCAGCTAAATTTCCTAGTGAAAGGAACTGAGGTAAGTACTGGAAAGTCATGTTAGTTATCTGTAATACACTCACCTTCATTCTGACCCTCACAAATGTCTTTCTGGATAGGAAAAAGATATACATCCAAAGCAGAGAATCTGTGCAATGGTATTCTGTGAGATGGTATTCTGTGCCAAATGTAAATGACTTGCATCCCAATTCACTCCATGGGATGATCATTTCTACAGTATTACAAATGAATGACTCTGAATAAATGTTACATACTATATGAATAATGACAACTAAATGGACTGCATCATGGGAATACTCAGTTGCATTAATAAAATGAGCAGAAAGCAAAATGCAGATGGAAAATGAAACAAAATTTATTCCACAAGACAAGTTAAATTTATAAACAAATACTTGTTTTGCTATCTTAGAAATTCAAGAATGTATTCAAAGAAGAGATGCTAAGACTATAGAAGGCAACACTTGCTAAGGCAGCAGTACTCTATATATGGGGCTTTCCTGGTGGAGGTAGTGGTAAAGAACCTACTACCTTAAGGCAGTAGACTTAAGAGACACAGCTTTGATCCTTGGGTCAGGAAGATCCCCTGGAGAAGAGCATAGCTACCCACTCCACTATCCTTGACTGGAGAATCCAATGGAAAGTGTAGCCTGGTGGGCTACAGTCCATAGGGTCACAAAGAGCCAGACACAACTGAAACAACTTAGCATGCTTGCACACACTCTAGATATAAACAAAAGAGAGAAAGGAAATGAATATATAAAAGCTAATTATAAGCAGACATAGGCACTTGAACCGCTTCAGACAACACACAGGAAATTATGCAATACAAGAAATTGGTATAGATTAGATAAAATTAAGCAAGACTCACAACCCAGAGGGATGGAGTGGGGAGGGAAATAGGTGGGGGGTTTAGGATGGGAGGACACCTGTACACCAATGACTGATTCATGTTGATGTATGGTGAAAACCACCACAATATTGTAAAGTAATTAGCCTCCAATTAAAATAAATAAATTAAAAAAACAGTGCATGCACACATATATCTCATATGAAGAGATGACAATGAATGGATGACAGGAAAGGGAAATACACAATAGAACTTAAAATTTCTTAAGTTAAAAGTAAGGGTATCTTATATCTGCAGATTAAAAAGACAACCCTTCCATGACAAAACCAAACCAAAAAGAACCTTTCTAATTTTAATTCTTCATTTAAACCATGATAACATTATTGGAATTCGATGGTAAAGATTTGTGTCTATATGTACCTAGAAAAAACTTTCAATATATTTATTTACATAAAATGTTTGAAAATTATACTGTTTCATATTTTTCTACAACCAAATGTGGCCAAAACATTTTGCTTCCAGTCATACTGCCTTTAAAACTTGTGGGAAATAAATGAAAAAGTATTATCATGAACTGTACCCAGAAACATAAACCTATATAGTGCACTCTTACCTAATCACTATTCTTAGGAGATTCATAAGTGATGCCAAAAACTTGGCTTCTGTACACCAAAGCACAAGTCAAATCTTGGAGATAGAAGTTTGGGTGAAATAGGAAAGAACAACTTTATTGCTTTGCCAGGCAAAGGGGGACACAGTGGGCTCCTGCCCTTGAAAACTGAGCTATTCTTTTTACTGGAATGCAGAAAAATGGGTCTTTCAAATCTAATACAGTGAGGTATTCATAATCTCCAGGTATGGTTGGGAGTAAGGTATAAGGGTTTGAATCTAGAGGATAAATGCCCTGAACTTTCATCTGTGGCTTGCAGATCCTGAACAAATCTGTAATCACTGGTGTGCGGTCTCTTGATTAGCAGAATAGGAGTATTATGAGACCTTCAGGTCTAATTAATCCATACTTCGGAAATCAGTTTAAAACTGGCTGAGTTCCTCGTATGGCCTCTTTCCCAAGAGGATGTTGTTTCTTCTCCTTGGACTTGAAGCTCCCGTTTTTACAGTGATAGAGGCTGGGATGGCAAATCTGCTGTGTCTGGGTGCCCTGTCAGTCCACACAGCTTTATTCTCTTTTTCTGTGATCTTCTCTAGAATCAACTCACTTCTTTCTCCCTCTGATGGTTCAAGAAACTGTTGGAATCTTAAAAACATTTTCTGGAGGTACTTTCTGACATGAAAGCTGCTTTTAATTTTCATAGTTTTGGGGGCTTTGTGTCTAAATAGGTGCATTACCCATAGACCTGATATGCTTGTTCTAAAAATGCTGAGGGGCTTTCGTTCATGTCTGCTTGTACTCTGTTCAGACACTTTGGTTTGGGCATCCTCTCTTTTCCAGTTTGTTCCCATTGGTTACTGGTACAATGAGACCTGTCCTACCAGTTTGCTCTTCCCCTCAAGGGGTGCTCTGGTGGGGCTTTGCTGGAGATATCATGCTAGCCCCTAGTTCATAACCTGTAGATGCTAAAATGGGTTCTTCCCTTTCTGCTATTTCCTTTATTGGGAGGAGAGGACAGATGGGTGCAGATATTCAGGGTGGTGGTGATGGAGGTAGCCGTGAGGTGTCTGAGGCCAGCTGTCTAGAGGAGGCAGCCAGTAAGGGTGGGGCCGGCAGTGCTTGGCAGGCTTCCCAGGTAATTTAAAATACTTAATTTAGTATTTCTCTGAGGTGCCTCAAGGTTCTTCTGAAGCATCTGAAGATAAACTGGAGATCAAAAGAACTATTAGAATATGCCAGACAATACATGATTACTTAACCAAAGTGAAAAGATTTCAAAGGAAAATACAAATCACTTAAAAGACAAAGAGATTGGTAGTTCAGTTTTAGTTCAGTCACTCAGTCCAGGCCTACTCTTTGCAACCCCATGGTCTGCAACACGCAAGGATTCACTGTCCATCACCAACTCCTGGAGCTTGCTCAAACTCATGTCCATCGAGTCGGTGATGCCATCTAACCATCTCATCCTCTGTCGCCCCCTTCTCCTTCTACCTTCAATCTTTCCCACCATCAGGGTCTTTTCTAAGGAGTCAGTTCTTCCCATCAGGTGCCAAAGTATAGGAGCTTCAGCTTCAGCATTAGCCCTTCCAATGGATATTCAGGACTGATTTACTTTAGGATTGACTGGTCTGGTCTCCTTGCTATCCAAGGGAATCTCAAGAGTCTTCTCCAACACCACAGTGCAAAAGCATCAATTCTTCAGTGTTCACAAATGGATGTATGTGTGGTCCAATTCTCACATCCATGTGTGACTCCTGGAAAAACCAGTTTTGAGTAGATGGACCTTTGTTGGCAAGGTAATGTCTCTGTTTTTTAATACACTATCTAGGTTGGCACTTTTTAGGTGACTGCACCATGGTTACAGTCACCATCTGCAGTGATTCTGGAGCCCCCAAAAATAGTCTGTCACTGTTTCCATTGTTTACCCAGCTATTTGTCATGAAGTGATGGGATTGGATGCCATGATCTTAGTTTTTAGAATATAGAGCTTTAAGCCAGGTTTTTCATGCTCCTCTTTCACATTCATCAAGAGATTCTTTAGTTCCTATTTGCTTTCTTCCATAAGAGTGGTGTCCTCTGCATATCTGAGGTTATTGATATTCCTCCCTGCAACTTATATTCCAGCTTGTACTTCATCCAGCCAGGCATTTTGCCTGATGTACTCTACATATAAGTTAAATAAGCAAGGTGACAATGTGCAGCCTTGACGTACACTTTTCCCAATTTGGAACCAGTTTTTCCACGTTCTGTTCTAGCTATTGCTTTTTGATCTGCATAGAAATTTCTTAGGAACCAGGTAAGGTGGTCTAGTGTTCCCATCTTTTTCAGAATTTTCCACATTTTGTTGTGATCCACACAATCAAAGGCTTTGATGTAGTCAATAAACCAGAAGTAGGTGTTTTCTGGAACTCTCTTGTTGTTTCTATGATCCAACTGATGTTGGCAATTTGATCTCTGGTTCCTCTGCCTTTTCTAAATCTAGTTTGAACATCTGGAAGTTCTCAGTTCACTTACTGCTGAAGCCTGGCTTAGAGAATTTTGAGCATTATTTTGCTAGCGTGTGAGAAGAGTACAATTGTGTGGTAGTTTGAACATTCTTTGACATTGCCTATCTTTGGGATTGGAATGAAAACTGACTTTTCCCAGTCCTGTGGCTACTGCTGGGTTTTCCAAATTTGCTGGCATATTGGGTGCAGCATTTTCACAGCATCATCTTTTAGAATTTGAAATAGTTCAACTGGAATTCCATCACCTCCACTAGCTTTGTTCATAGTGATGCTTTCTAAGGTCCACTTGACTTGGCAAACAGGATATCTGGCTTTAGGTGATTGATCACACCATGGTGATTATCTGGGCCCTTAAGATTTTTTTTTTGATAGTTCTTCTGTGTTTTCTTAATATCTTCTTTATATCTCAACCACTTCCTCTTAATATCTTCTGCTTCTGTTAGGTCCATACCATTTCTGTCCTTTATTGAGCCCATTTTTGCATGAAATGTTCCCTTGGTATCTCTATTTTCTTGAAGAGATCTCTAGTCTTTCCCATTCTATTGTTTTCCTCTATTTCTTTGCATTGATTGCTGAGGAAGACTTTCTTAGCTCTCCTTGCCATACTTTGGAACTCTGCATTCAGATTTAACTTCTTCTTTTCTCTGCTATTTGTAAGACCTCCTCAGACAACTATTTTGCCTTTTTGTATTTCATTTTCTTGGAGATGGTCTTGATCAGTGCCTCCTGTACAATATCATGGACCTTTGTCCATAGTTCATCAGGCACTCTGTCTATCAGATCTAATCCCTTAAATCTATTTGTCAATTTTACTGTATAGTTGTAAGGGATTTGATTTAGGTCATACCTGAATGGTCTAGTGATTTTCCCTACTTTCTTCAATTTAAGTCTGAATTTTGCAGTAAGAGCCATGCTCACTTAATCTTTTTATTTAACTTATATGCAGAGTACATCATGAGAAATGCTGGACCAGATAAAGCACAAGCTGAAATCAAGATGGCCGGGAGAAATATCAATAACCTCAGATATGCAGGTAACACCACCCTTATGGTAGAAAGTGAAGAAAAACTAAAGTGCTTCTTGAGGAAAATGAAAGAGGAGAGTGAAAAAGTTGGCTTAAAACTCAACATTCAGAAAACTAAGATCATGGCATCCAGTCCCATCACCTCGTGGCAAATAAATGGGGAAACAATGGAAACAGAGGCAGATTTTATTTTGGGGGGCTGCAGAATCATTGCAGTTGGTGACTGCAGCCCTGAAATTAAAAGACATTTGATTCTTGGAAGAAAAGTTATGACCAACTTAGACAGCTTATTTAAAAGCAGGGATATTACTTTGCCGACAAAGTTACCCCTACTCAAAGCTATGGTTTTTTCAGTAGTCATGTATGGATGTGAGAGTTGGACTATAAAGAAAGCTGAGCACAAAAGAATTGATGTTTTTGAACCGTAGTGTTGGAGAAGACTCTTGAGAGTCCCTTCGGTGGCAAGGAGATCCAATCAGTCTGTCCTAAGGGAAATCAGTCCTGAATATTCATTGGAAGGACTGATGCTTAAACTGAAGTTCCAATGCTTTGGACACCTGATGTGAAGAACTGACTCATTTGAAAATACCCTGATGCTGGGAAAGACTGAGGGTGGGAGGAGAAGGGGACAACAGAGGATGAGATGTGGTTGGATGGCATCACCCATTCATTGGACATGACTTTGAGTAAACTCCAGGAGTTGGTGATGGACAGGGAGGCCTGGCATGCTGCAGTCCATGGAGTTACAAAGGGTTGGACAAGACTGAGCCACTGAACTGAACTGGACTCAGTTAATCTTTAAATCTATTTTCTGTTGATGAGTTGGGCTTTGTTCCCTCCCTGTTGTTTGTCCCAAGGCCAAACTATGGTATGGGTAATGGTGACCTCCTTCAAAAGGGCTTATGCCAGCACTGTTGTATTCAGTGCCCCTAACCCCACAGCAGGCCACTGTAGACCCAGGCCTCCATCAGAGACTCCTGGACACTCACAGGCAAGTCTGGCTCAGTTTCTAGTGGGGTCACTGCTCCTTTCTCCTGGGTCCTGGTGACCACAAGGTTTTGTTTGTGCCCCCCAAGAGATTGTTTCCCAGTCCTGTGGAAGTACTGTAATCAAATTCCATTGGCCTCCAAGGTCAAGTTCCCTGGGTGTTCCCAGTCCCCTTTGCAGGATCCCCAGGTTGGTAAATCTTTTGTGGGTCCTAGAAATTTCATAAGAGTGTGAGAACTTCTTTGGTACACTTGTTCTGCAGTTTATGGGCCATTTGCTTGGCAGCACTGTGGTAGGGCTGATGGCATCTCCTCCAAGAGAATTTACACCACATGCTGGGCTTCCCAGGCCTGCTGCAGCCTCCCTGTCCCCATAGCAGGCCACTGTTGACACAAGTCATGGCAGGGGATACTCAAACACTCAAAGGCAGATCTGGATCAGTCTCTGTGGGGTCTCTGGGTCCTGGTCCACACAGGACCAAGGTTTTGTTTGAGCCCTCCAAGCATCTTTGGCAGCTTTGGGGTTTTGATTCTAAACACAATTTTTTGGGGGCTCCTAAGAGACTCATAAGTTGTCAAAAACAGAATTCCAAGGAAACTTTGGAGGGAGAAACCAAATCTGGTCTTGTCCTAGACCACTCCCAACAAAATCCATTTACTTAACTATTTTAAATCCAATCTTAAAAAATTCTGATCATGTAAAATTCTTTTATCACTGTCCCTTTTCCGTAAACTTTCCATTACCTTTTTACCCAACTGGTTCTAGGACAAAATGACTTTCTTTTATCTTTCTACCATCAGCCTATTACCTAGATATTCACTCTCTTTATTAGGTAATTGCTTGTGGAACTTCTCCTGTCTTTCTATTTCTGTGAGAAAACAACTGTAGCTGAAGGGTAGTATAGTAATTTAAATTACCTTTCTAAGACCACCTTAGTTTAGTCTCCCTACCTTTTTTGAACATACATTCAAAAATGTATATTGGCCAGACAAAACTGCAATAGAATTTTGTTCATTTCTTAGTCACTGGCTTATAACTCTAAGTTGATAGCCTGCCAGGATTTTCCCCAGTGGGCTATCAGTTGGAATTGACAAAGAAGCACTTCCACGTTTGTTCAGTAGAATATTCATGCACGATCTAAGAATAAATCAAAATCCTTACCATTAATAGAAGCCTTAGACCAGCCAGAGACCTATTCCTGCCTTGGAATTCTAGCTGCATGGATGACAGAAGGGGTATGACTGGGGTTTGGCCTCAGGCAAGTGTCCCAGATGATCTGATCTCTAAAGGAATTCTCCAGTCCTCCTCTCTCTTCAAAGAGGCTGAAGTGAAGAAAACCTCAGATCATCTGATCAAGACAAGAGATCCCCATGGGACCATCCCTGAGTCAGCCCCATGTATGTTAGTTGCTCAGTCCTGTCTGATTCTTTGCAAACACATGGACTGTAGTCCACAAGGATCCTCTGTTTATGGAATTCTCCAAGCAGGAATACTGGAGGAGCTTGCCATTCCCTTCTCCAGGGGATCTTTCAGACTCAGGGATCAAACCCAGGTCTCATGCATTGCAGGCAGATTCTTTACCATCTTAGCTATCAGGGAACCATCTGAGTCAGACCCACGTTGGGCATGGAAACTGTGTATCCCAACCCAGGAGGACTTGGTGGGGAGTTTTATAGCAATCAGTTCAAGGCTGTATTTACTGATAAGATTAGGATGTGTACAGGATCTGTACTCCTTTAATCTGGTCTCAGGTAAACTGATAAATTTCTGTGGTTCCTTTAATCTGACTTCAGGTGATCTTCTTGAAGAGTTTCTCTGATCCCTTTGTTGTTGTTCAGTTACTCAATCAAGTCGCACATTTTGCAACCCCATGGACTGCAACATGTGAGGCTTCCCTGTCCTTCACCATCTCCCGGAGCTTGCTCAAACTCATGTCTACTGAGTTGGTGATGTGATCCAACCATCTCATTCTCTGTCATCCCCTTCTCCTCCGGCGTTCAATCTTTCCCAGCATCAGGGTCTTTTCTAATGAGTCAGCTCTTTGCGTCAGTGGCCAAAGTATCGGAGCTTCGGCTTCAGCATCTAGTTCCTTTAATCTGGAATGAAGAATGCTCACATCTTTATTTTTTTAGGATTTTTAGTTCTATAAAGAACTTAAAGATATTGTTATGTGTATCTCTTAAGGCAGAACCAGGACCCTGCCTTTAGGCTGACTATTGTTTGTTGGCTGTTTCTCCCTTATCTCTGCATCTCTTCCCTTCCCTGATTAGCAATGTTTGAATCTGTCCTTTAGAACTCAGGGAAGGTTATGAAGGCTGTAGTCTGTTCCCTATAAACAAGAAATGGGGGACATGGAAAGGCTTCTGTGCCCTGGATCCCCACCCAGGGCTCGTATCAGTTTCATAAGTAGCAGTTAATTTATCACATGTTTTTATGAGTTCATGACCTGAACAAATAGACTGCCAGATATTTCACTAGTAAACATGGGCTTATTCAGAATCGGCAAAGAATTTTAATTTGGAGTTGCTAACTGTGCCCCGCAGGTCTACAAAGCCTGTCTTTGTCCAGTTTCAAGACCAAAGATAGCAAGAGAGAGATCAATGGTTTAATAGATAGGAAGATCTTAGATGTTAGAAGCCAGGTTGTGGAACAACACCCTCACTGTGCTGCAGATGGTGGGCAGAACATGGCAGTATTCTTTGCTCTTTCAAAAGGGGAATGGGAGATTGATAGTAATAGGGGGAATTGATATCAGGTTGGCTCACCCATTATCAGGGAAACTAATAGAATGGAACACCATTGATAAGAACAATCACTTGGTGGGGCCTGGGGCAAGTGTCTCAGAAGGTCAATCCTGTGAGTGAGGAGGGTGTAGGTGAAGCAGGCACTCTTCCAGGTGGGAATGTACAGACAGCAAAAAGAGTCACTTTGAGTGGCCTGATAATACAGAGGTCTGCAAAAATATATATGTATACCTATCTATCTATACACACACATAATATACATATATATATATATATTCATGTAAATACACATATATTCATAGTCTGTTGCTTTTTCACAGCATCTTCTGTTTTAAAACATCACTAAAAGATTACATATACTCATCAACCATATATTAAAAAGTAGTATTTTTTAAGTTAATAAGTGTTGACTATAAGAATTTCATTTGGCACTGAGTATTCAAAGTATGAAAAGTGTGTGTTATGTCTAAGATTAGAATTGATCTTTTTGAGGGTTATATTTATTTTTTTTCTTTTAGTCAAAAGAATTTTAAAAATAAGCTGACCTTCAAGAGCATGCCATGTCTCATTGAAAATTGGATAACTTATTTGAAAAACATGTTTTCCCCAAATCAGTGTAATACCTGTCTAAAAAATAACACAAAATCAGAGTAACCATTTAATAGCCAGATTTTTTAAATATCTTTTATTGTGGACAGTCTTAACAAGCATACTAATGATACTTCTCAATGTTAAATGCATATATGCGGAAAGAAAAAAATCATCATCTTGGAAGATAATTAAAAGTACCAAACAAAATCAGGACAGTTCTTAAAAATATATATTTAAATCCTTCTCATTAAATCAGTTGTTTTTCAAATGTAAATCATCCAAGAAACATTTGATTGACTGCTGTGTTCAAGATTGTTGACATTATTCTGGTTCATTACTTTAGGTTTCCCTGCAAGCAGAGTCCCAAACAAGATGGAAGTGCAGGCAGTTAAGTGAGAAGTGTGTATGTGTGTGGCAAGAATGGGACAGGACAGGGTTAAAAGTGAAAAACTATCATGACCATTGAAAGCTCATTGTTGTAGTTTGTAGGAGTTGTTTCTTCCCACATCTGAGAAAGTTACACAATGAAATCCACAAGTGTCCTGAAATATTGGTGACTGGGATATTTATTTACTAACTCTTGGCCCCCATTTGATTGTTGCCACTAGAGTTACTACCTTCCACAGGGATGGAGCTTTGATAGGCTTTAAGTGTGCAGTGGGTTTGTTCCAGGTATCAGGAAAGAATCCTAGAGCAAATGCAGAAAGGCAAGCAATAGTCACTCCAAGGAACAGACTGGCAATGCAAAAGGAGCTTGAAGCCACATAGAACTTTTCAATACCTCTCACTGAAATCAGTTGTAAGCTAAGGGGATGTAATGCAGGCATTGGAGGGATCTGCCAGTCCTGGAGGCATAAAAACAACCAAAATGCATTCACTGCCAGAAGCAGTTACAGAAGATACTAGCTTTTAAATGAAGAATTACAAAAGGAGTGAATCATGTAAAATAAATGCAATAAAGAGTAAAATAACTGGTTGGCTTGGTGGGAAATTATTAGTTACTGGTTAACAAGTATATTAACTTCTTATTGCTGCTGTAACAAATTGCTACAAATTTAGTGACTTACAACAAGACAAATGTATTATGCCACATTTCCGGAAGCTAGAAGTCCAAAATCAATTTCACCTGGCCTAAGCTCATCGTGTTGACAAGGGTAGTTTTTTTCAAAGGCTTTAAAAGAACCTGTTTCTTTGCATTTTTCAGCATCTAGATTTTGCCTTTATCCCTTGGTTTATGCCATCCCCTCCCCCCAATCCATCTTTCAATCCAACCATTGTGGCATATTCTTTCCAGACTTCTTATTCCATTCTTATATCTTCTCTCTTTAACATTACTGTCTCCCTCTCATAAAGACCCTTGTGATCATATTATGCCCATCTGGATCATCCAAGATAATATCCCCATTTTAAGATTGTTGCCTTAATCACATCTGAAAAATCCCCTTTTCCACATAAGATAAACACAGGTTCCTGGGATAAGGGTGTGGAGATATTTGGGAGGCAGTTATTCAGCCTATAATATTTGATAAGCTTTGAAGCAAAAAAGTAATTTTGGGACTTTACCAGAAATTTAGCTACTTCTAAATACTCTGGTGGTCTATGAAACTTACATGTAATTCTACCTACTTCCCAAAGTTCTTATTCAATACAAACTTTTCATGAAGTACAGACATCTTGAAGACACAAATGAGAAGCAAAATATAAGTAAGTTACTCCAGACCCACTGAATGATTCTCTTTGGGAGAAATAGTTGCTTGGAGTCGTTTAAATGTAAGCTTGTGCATAAATATTTAGGCTGAATATTCTTTAGCAACCTCTTCAAAATACATCATTCTTTTTGAGCTGATATGTAACAACTGCTTAGAGTTACACATAAATTCCCTTATCTACTTGGGATAAAATGTTTCCTGTTTACTATAATGAATGCTAATGCCATTTATCTATTACAACGACGTATAGTCCAAAGGGTCACAAAGAGTCAGGCACAACTGGATGACTAAGCATGCACACACTCTACTGCCTCATTTTGGGGTAAAATGATGGTTGGAAAATACCTGTAAACTAAACATTTTGAAAAAGCTCTTTCTCTCAGGCAGGGTAAAGCAGCCTTAGATGCCAGAAATATATTTCAGTTCTATGTCTAATTACCATAGTAAATGTCAGGAAAGAGTGGCTTTAAGTATATTTTCATAAAAAGGGTATAATGTGCAGTGGATCTCATTATCTTGACTAAAGGGTGCTTTTTGTAGTAGTTTCAATGACTCAAAGCCAAGCTATCTTTCAGTGATTTATAATTCCGATTACCAGGATGTTCTGCATCACGAGCCAGCCATTTCATCAGATAGAAAGTTCTCAGTTGTGCAATTCTCTATCAAACCTGTTTGCAGAAAGAAAGATTTAAGAAAGCATTCCAAATTTTTCAAAAAGCATAACACTAAATCTATAGTCGCAACCTCCCCTCTCAGCAGATTTAAAGGTTGCAATTAGAATTTGCTAAATAAAACTGTTTATCTCTTGTCTTTCAAAAAGCAGATGTACCACATACACATACTCAAACACAAGCATATGATTATTCCTCCAACCATTGAATGATAATATACCATTAAATATTATCCAGAAAATTCCCATAAAATTATTACCAAAACTAACCTTACAATAGCTGATGAAAGAGCAAAATCATATTGATACAAAGTTATGCAAATAAATAATAGCTAAAATATTTTTCTGTAAAAAGATACTCTACTTCTGAAAAACCTCAAGATTAAATTAAAAATATGATTATTCATAAATTTAACTTTTTATTAATACAGAATTGTACACATGCCATAAGGAACATTACACTGAATTTTGAAAAACTGAACACACCACCTAGATTAGGCACAAACGGCATAGAAATTTCTTAGTGCTCCCTTTCAGTCACAACCCCCCAGGTTAACCATGTCCAGACCTTTAACATTATAAATAGTTTTCTTCTTTTTATTTTTTATTTAAATAAAACTCTTTAAAAAGTAATCCTGTGACTGGCTTCATAGCCTTTAATTATGCTCTGGTGAGTTGAAAGTTTCTGTCTTCTGTCTCTGTAACAGAGGATGTTGCTCATTCAAGGAATATTGCTTTTGTGATACAGAATATAACCATTGAAAAAAAGAAGAGTGTCTTATAATATACATAAAAAAACCTCCAAAGTAATCAGATTGTTACAGGAAGGGGGGCCCTTGTGGGGTCAGAGAGTGGGCTCTTGTCTAACACTCAGAAACAGATTATCTGAGGATACACAGGTACTGACAAAGCAAAAGACTTCATTGGGAAAGTGGATAGTGGACGTCTGGGTTAGGGGACCCAAGAGAATTACTCTGCCAGGTGGTTCACTGTATCAGATTTTATCGTAATAGGGTTAGTTTCCAGGTTGTCTCATGTCAATCATCTTTCTGAGCCCTTATTTGGTCTGACTCAGGGTCCTTTCTAGGGTTTCCCACGTGGCACTAGTGGTAAAGAACCTGCCTGTCAATGCAGGATACACAAGGATATGGGTTTGATCCCTGGGTCTGGAAGATCCCCTGGAGTAGAGCATGGAAACCCACTTCAGTATTCTGGCCTGGAAAGTCCCATGGACAGAGATGCCTGGAGGGCTATAGTCCATGAGGTCACAAAGAGCTGGACACGGCTGAGCTGAGCGCTCACAACACAGCCCGGCAGGCTCCTTCCTGGTGGTTCAGGAGGGATTCCAGCAGGGATTCTGGGAGGTTGGTAGACAAATGATGGACCGGTGTCTTCTTCCTCTTTTTATGGCCCCTCTTGAGTCTTCCTGTTAAGTTTTCAGTGGCAGCACCATGTTCCTTGTCAGGATTTCTTGTTATGAGATAACTCATAGTCATCATCATGGTGCCTGGCCATGGGAGGTGGTTTTAATCAATGGTTCCCTAACAAAACGATATACATTTTATATATGCAAACTAATTGTTAATTTAATATATAATTGTAGCCTATAGGATGTTGGGACTATCACATGGATTACAAAGTTACATTCTCTAAAAATACATGTTGAAATCAAGAAGAAAAAGTGTGCACATATGGTAAGTGATTTCAATATATTCAAGACAGCTGGGCTTTTAGAGAAGCATTCAATCTAATTTCAAGGGAGTTTTGAAGAATAGTATTCTTTTTAATCTTCTGCTCAAAAATGTTGAGTGCCAAAGAACTGGTGCTTTTGAACTGTGGTATTGGAAAAGACTTTTGAGAGTCTCTAGGACTGCAAGGAGATCCAACCAGCCAATCCTAAAGGAGATCAGTCCTGGATATTCACTGGAAGGACTGATGCTGAAACTGAAATTCCAATAATTTGGCCACCTGATATGAAGAACTGACTCATTGGAAAAGACTTTGATTCTGGGAAAGATTGAAGACCAGAGGAGAAGGAGATGACAGAGGATGAGATGGTTAGATGGCATCACCGATTCAAAGGACATGAGTCTGAATAAACTCTAGGACTTGGTGATGGACAGGGATGCCTGGTATGCTGCAATCCATGGGGTCACAAAGAGTCGGACACAAAGGAGCAACTGAACTGAACTGAACTGACTCCTATGCGTTAGATAAATGCCTGTGAAAAGACACCCAAATGCTTTAAGTGAGCCTGGAATAATTCCAAATTATTTTTTAAGAATAGCATATTAACCAATATTGAAGATATTTTAGCATATTTTTATTAAGGGATTTCTTGGAGCCTGACCCCTAATTGGTAAGAACTTTTTTCCCTAAAACACTATGTCAATAATGATACATACAGTTTTTCTGCACTTAGTCATATAGGAACACACATGAGATATGTGTTACTATAGTACATAGATAAAGCTCTGTATAGCTGGAATAAATCAACTTTGGCTCTGGCTGCCTCAGGTATCACCCAGGAACACTGAGAGCAAAGGAGATAAATAATTCTGGCACAGCTGTCATCAACTGTAGGGTACTCTGATGTCCTCTTGAATATCCACTGTGAAACTCTAGGCTAAAGCCTTGCTATTCAGTATGGTCTGGAGAAAGGTGAGCTTTTCAATCACTTGCAAACTTGGTAAAATTTGAAAATTCAAGTCTCACCCCACCCATGCATTTTAACAAGGTTTTGGGTGATCCATTTAAATATTACAATTTTACAAGTGTTGCTTTATAAGGAAAGTAAAAGCACTGACTATAAGCTTTGGTGTGAAATGGGAGATTAGGATACATATATTTCTTAGGTAGAATGGAATATTTATGATAAAAGGACATGGATGTTTTATTTGTATCTTTGTATAAATATTTTTACCATGAAATAGGATCATCTTTATTCAAACCAACCATTTCTCAGAAATGGTTTCATACTGGAATACATGCACTTCTCTTTTTCTCCTTTCTGATTTATCTGTGAACTAGGCATTAATTTAGTCATTGGAAAAACCATTTATCTATTTTCCTATTAAAAACATATTTAAAGAGGGAAATTAGGTTTAAAAGTCATATTTGGTTACTCTCTGACTCTCTGTGGTTTCAGATAAATTTTTTTTTCCTTTTGTTTTTAGGACTCTATCTCTTTCCAATTCACTGTCATATTTCGCAGTGTACCAAAGGCAAAGAGGAAACTCTATTATCTTTTGTCTTTGGAGAGATTCTTAGGTAGAGTCGTGAAAGAAAATGTGCCCTCTGCAAACAAAGTAAGTTTGCCTATTTTATGAAAGTCAATATTTCAGATGTATTTGCCAATAGACCCCAGGGCACTGTTTAGCAGAGTTGCAGTTCATCTCATGGAAGTTTTGCACCCTACTGCTTCCAATGAATCAGAAACATCTGATGTTCCCCACTGGTTAGCAGATTTCTGTATTGAGATTCTGTTCTGCTGCTTCATAGAAGTACTTATATGTTGTCTTTAACTTTTTAGCCAATAAATTCTTAAAAATATAATTTTAGCAATGTGTGGTACCTAGACTCCTAACGATTATGAAAATATGGAGTTTAATGACTCATTTTTATGTTGCACCATTCCAGGGCCATTATTTCTGTAGAAATAATGCTTATGTTAATTCTGAGTTACTCATAAATGTCCAATACATGAGCTCTCTATTTTTTTTTCTTGACTACTGACATTTTCTTGAAATTACATACATTTTTTTCCCCAAAGTACATATTATAAAACAAAATCTCCACAAAACATATGGTTGGAAGAAAATAAAAATACAAAAGTGATCTATTTCAGAAAGAGTTATTTAAAACCTCTCCATCATATTTTTTTCTAAGTAAAAGTTTTCTGACAGATCAATAGCAATTGTGTTAATGTCTGTATTTAACTATTGAAGTAACTATGTATTTGGTGAGATAACTCTTTTAAAAATATTGAGTTATGAGGCACTTTGTACTATGTGGAGATTTTCACACTACATTTTTTAAATTTAGGTTTTAGAGCTCTGATGTAATCCATATTTAGAAAAATTATACATTTTCAATTTATGCAAAGAGAAGGTATACAACAAAACCTTAAAATAGGATTATAGTTAGCTATACATAGCTAAACACAACACACATATGTGTGTAATCATATAATAATGCATATATATCATATGCATAATCATGTGTATGCCTGTGTTCATGCCAAACTTTTATAAGTGATTGAAGAGACAGTATCCTATTTGGCAACACATTTTCCTTATCATCTTCACAATTTAGGTGGCCTAAGTTGGCCTAAGTTTGTTTTCTTTTTTTTTTTTTTTTCTCATGGAAGTTTAGTATTATGTTAGGAAAAAGACCAACTTGGGCACAATAATTTCAAATGATTTTATAATTTGCTGAGTTACTAGCACACAGGAGGTAGATCTCCAAGGCAGTGATTGAATATATGTTCAAATACTCATTAATTTTGATAGTGCCTGGCTTGATTTTACAAAGATATTCTCTCATTATCTATGATAAGAAAAATAAGGGTAATTGAGTTGATATTTCTTGTTATCAGAAATAGGGCCATGATATATATTCTGACTTAGATACATCTTAATAGATTTACTGGCCCAGAGAATGTATGAACTATTTTATTTGGTACACAAATTCATCTCGATGACTATACAAGCAGTTGAAAGAATGATGTATGTAATACAGACTAATACAAAATGATCTGGTTAAAAGTCATATTATACTCAAATGAAATATTTAATATTTCACAAAATCAGAAGTGTTAGCATAAGGACTGATCGTGAATATAAGATTCACTTAGAAATAGGAATGATACAATATAGTGGGCAGAATTATAACTTCATAATAAAAGAAAAAGGCAACCCACTCCAGTATTCTTGCCTGGAGAATCCCATGGACAGAGGAGCCTGGTGGGCTACAGTTCATGGGGTCGCAAAGAGTCGGACATGACTGAGTGAGTAACACACACACATATGTTACACACACACGTGTGTGTGTATACACATATACAAATCAACATCAAAATATTTATGGTTTTAACTTAAAGTTTTAAAAATTAACCTTTTGTCCATTTCGAAAAGTAAAATCTACAAATAGATATCTATATTTTTTAATTTGTTATTGTTGTTTCATTGCTGTCATGTCTGACTCTTTTGTGACTCCAGGGGTTTAGCCCACCAGGCTCTTCTGTCCATAGTATTTTTCAGGCAAGATTACTAGAGTGGGTTGTCATTTCCTACTCCAAGGGATCTTCCCGACCCAGGGTTCAAACCTGCATCTCCACTTCTGAACTGCAGGTAGATTCTTTACCTCGGAGCCACCAGGGAAATTCTTTTAATTTCCATGCCCTGCTAGGAGCATATCTTTGCTGTTAATGTATTGCCTGGAAATGGGATAAAGAAAAGTTAGTATTCTGACAGCAATCCGGCTGCTCTGCCCCAGCTCGCTAGAGACAGGGTCACTCTGGTCTTGAGGGGAGCTGAGTATGGTAAAAATTCAATTCCTTTCAAAGTCATACTGAGGGAACAGCACCTATTTTAAAAGCTCATCTTCAGTCTGAAGTAAATAATTAATAAAAAGAAACATGTTGGATTTTTAGACAAAGGATGCCTAAAGGATTTTTTTTCTTTTTTTCTTTTTTTTATTTTTCTTTTCTTTTTTCAATTATTTTTATTAGTTGGAGGCTAAGTACTTCGCAACATTGCAGTGGATTTTTTCATACATTGACATGAATCAGCCATGGAGTTACATGTATTCCCCATCCCGATCCCCCCTCCCACCTCCCCCCCACCCGATTCACCTGGGTCCTCCCAGTGCACCTGACCTGAGCACCTGTCTCATGCATCCCACCTGGGCCGGTGATCTGTTTCACCACCATCATCCTAATTCTAAAACCAGACAAAGATGCCACAAAAAAAGAAAACTACAGGCCAATATCACTGATGAACATAGATGCAAAAATCCTTAACAAAATTCTAGCAAACAGAATCCACAACATATTTAAAAAATCATACACCATGACCAAGTGGGCTTTATCCCAGGAATGCAAGGATTCTTTAATATCCGCAAATCAATCAACGTAATACACCATATTAACAAATTGAAAAATAAAAACCATATGATTATCTCAATAGATGCAGAGAAAGCCTTTGACAAAATTCAACACTCATTTATGATTAAAACTCTCCAGAAAGCAGGAATAGAAGGAACATACCTCAACATAATAAAAGCTATATATGACAAACCCACAGCAAGCATCACCCTCAGTGGAGAAAAATTGAAAGCATTTCCCCTGAAATCAGGAACAAGACAAGGATGCCCACTCTCACCACTACTATTCAACATAGTGTTGGAAGTTTTGGCCACAGCAATCAGAGCAGAAAAAGAAGTAAAAGGAATCCAGATAGGAAAAGAAGAAGTGAAACTCTCGCTGTTTGCAGATGACATGATCCTCTACGTAGAAAACCCTAAAGACTCTACCAGAAAATTACTAGAGCTAATCAATGAATATAGTAAAGTTGCAGCATATAAAATTAACACACAGAAATGCCTAAAGGATCTTTTAGCCTCTGAAACCTCTTGAAAGTTAGAAAGGTGGTTTGGCAAGGGGGCCCAGGGGTTTTTGACTTGTCTTACTGGGACATGAGAGTTGCTGAAGCTTGGTATCTTAGCCTTTAATGCTAAGGAAATTCAACCTAACTAGGTTCAGTTCAGTTTCTGCCCAGTCAATAATACGGCGGGAAAGAGGCAGACCACTGTCAGCTCTGCATGTGCCAACCTGCCCCCACTCTCCAACCTTCGTGGGCTCAGGGCACCGTCAGCTAGCCTGGTACCACCCGCAGGCCCAAGATTCTGGATGGAGGATGATGTTTCCTGGACGGTGGAGCACCCTAGGTCCTGGCAGCCCTCCTCCTTACCGAGGAGATGCTGTCACCATTAAGAATTCTAAGGCAAGAGAGTGGAACTAGGTATTTTAGGACACACAAAAAGACTACAGAAAAATCATGTACTATAAACACGTGTGATGTTATCATTTATAAATTTCTCAAAACCTATACAATCTGGCATGGTTTCACCATTTGTTTTCTTCCTTAGATACAGATTGGCCATCATCTAGTAACACAGCAGCTTCATTTAGACCCACGCAAGGCTTTGTTGGAGGGCACGGTATCCATCTGTGCTTTTTCCTATCTCTGAGTGCTGTCCTGTTTATATTTGTTAACATTTGAAGTCTACACATTACATCTACAATTCACAACACTGTACATTTTATCTTGGTACACGTTTACCTACCAGAAAGCTCTTATTGATTATCATACCTAAGAATCCCACATATATTTTTAGTTATTTTAATATTATGTCTTCAACTTTCTTTGAAAGTCATTGTATAAAATGTCTTACAGAATATTTCAGAAATATTTTGGAGTGTAATCTTTCTAAATATACTGACCTCCTGACTAAATATTCATCCAAGAACTTTCTTTTGAAATTCAATGCTAAAAAAGTGATCTTTCTGTGAAAACATTCCTACTTTCTGTCAAGATAAATGTTACTGTTGGTGGTGGTGGTGTTCTATTTCCCTTTGAAAGCAAAGAAATCCATATATACGAATTATCTTTTTCTTCCTAATCTTTTGATGCTGTACTTCTTTAAACTTGAATCTGATTTTCTAATTTGATGCCATTTTATGACTTTACCATGAAAAATAGAAGAAACTACTTAAGTTTTTACAGATGGATAAAAAAAAAAACAGCTTTTCACTTATTTCTGTGATTAAAGAACACACACTTAAATTTGTTTGGGGTTCTATCATTTTACATGATTATGTTCAAAGTAGCAGTTTATCAAATTGTATTTCAATGTATTATATAGTGCCAACAAAAAACAACAATAATTTAATTCTGATCAAATTTGAAAAAATGTTTGTGTTAAACACAGACTAAAATTTGTGAATTGTCTTTAAGAAATAACTTGAGAATTAATAAAAATATTAACAAAATGTTTTAGATTCAGTTGCTCACACAAAGAAAAAAATGAGTAAAAATTGAATTTAACCTTTATTTTATTGAAACATTTTAATCCTCAATACAGTAATTTTAATTCACATCATTATATTCTAAATTTACTTATTTTAGGTATAGTTAAAAACAAGACAATGATAGGAAGTGTCATTAATTATGATAAAAGACCTGAATATGTTAAAAACTCTTTCAACATTATTCTTGTGTCTATTAATTGACTCAAGAGAAAATAATTTATGACCTCTTAATTTAACACAATGACTTCCCAGAGTTTGCTAGTAGAAAATGATATATCCTTTCAATTAATTGAACACATTTTCAGGAATGTAAATAAAATCCTTTACTGAATTTTAGTAATATCGAATTTTTTTTTAATACCACAGTGATTTTAAAGAGGTTGGAAATGACTCTTTCCTTTTATAGGTTGATTGTTTAACCATTCATTAAGTCAGAAGTGTTTAATGTGTACCTACAATGTGCCAAGAACTCTTCTAGATGCTGAGGATTCAGCATTCAATTGGAGAAACCACCACCAGTTTAGATTATGAGGGAGTAATCAGAGGACATTCCCCTCATTTTGGTACCACTGATGAATTAGGAACTCCCTGGAAACAGTTCCCAATTGTTTTGGTCAAAGAAGTTGTATTTCCCATAGTGATGTGCCTTCTCTGGGCATCCTCATGTCAGAGCTATCCTAGGATCAGCTGCAGCCGCTGTTGCAGCTGCATCAGTGTTCACTGTAAGAAAATCATTCTGTGCTTAATTGCATTCTTGCTTCTCTCATCTTGTTTTAGATATATACCTAAAAGTCCAAAACACATCCCACATGCAAATATCTACCTCAGAGTCTAGGAAGTTGATTCAAAATGAAGTAAAATTTGCACTGGGTGAGGATACTGTGTAGACATATTGAAGACTATTAAATACTGGGTCTGGGTTAACCTGGATAACAGATCATGCAAAATGCAGATTAATCTTAATACCACTAAAAGGAGTACAATAAATTCTATTAATGCTAATGGGCCTCTAAATCCTGGATCTCATCAGTGGTGGAGAGGTGAGAAAGATGTTTTCTTTATGGAGCACCACTGACCTATATAATAAACTCCTATTTATAGTAGACTTAGTGGCTTTGGCTGTCTCCTACCACTGACTCATATGAGCTTTGTGTCCATTAAAATTTTGCAATTTTTTAGTGAACAATTAGTAGTCCAAAAAACAACAAACAGCACAAAATAAAAACTACATATATTGACATTCATAAGCAATGTATTAGTGTATTTCAGAATGCGAATTCATGTGAACTGACATTTTCACCATAAAGAAGACAGTTTAAAAGTGTCTCACATCGTGTATCAATTTTCTAATGCTGTGTAACATATTACTAAAATTTTAGAAGCTTAAAATAATACCCATTTATTGGCTCACATTTCTGTAGATCAGAATTCTTAATGGTCTTGAGAGGGTTCTCTTTGGTCGGGTTGCAAAAGTCCGAAGTTACTTGTCAGTCAGAAATGGTTCCTATCTGGGAACTGTGTGGAAGAATTCACTTCTAAGCACACTCAAGTCGTTGACCAAATTCAGTGCCTGGAAGTGTAGGACTAAGGTCCCCATTTGGTTCTTACTGTCAGCCAGGGACTGTCCTGTATCATTTAGAAGATTCCTGTATTTCTTGGCATGTGGTCCCCTTTATCTGCTAAGCCAAATATGGAATGTCCATTCCTCTCTATCTCACTTTGCTTCAAATCTTTCTTGCTTCCTTTTTAACTACCAGTCAGGAAAATCTCTGCTTTATAGGGTTCATGTGATCAGATTAGGTCCATCTGGATACTGAAATCATGAATTGATTTCTTATGATAGGCATAATCTCTACCCACACTTAAGGAGAAGTAGGTTATGCTAGGGTAGTGAATACTCGTGACTATTAGAATTCTTCCTACCATATATCTTATGTGCAGAAACATGTATATCTGAACATATGCTCTCAAAGGGAAAAGAGACACTCATGGAGAATTTTATTTCAATTTTCATGTTGATAGAAGAATGCAGTATAGTATTGCTGTTTGGTTGCTAAGTCCTGTCCGATTCTTGGCAGCCCCATGGACTGGAGCCCTCCAGGCTCCTGCATTCATTGGATTTTTCCAGGCAAGAATACTGGAGTGGATTGCTTCTTCTTTCTCCACTATAGTATATCTAATTTTTAAAAATTTATGGAATTAATAAATTTAATTTTTGTCTGCAATATTCTAATTGGACATAATTTTCTGAAAATGCATCAAAATAAATAAATGACTTAGAGTTCAGTTTTTTTTCTTCCTTTCTATGATGAAAGCTTCTGAAAACGTCAAATCTCCTTCAAAAAAGAAGAGAATGGGAATAAAATCATACCTTTAGGTATTTCTCATGATAGTTATTATGTCAATGTCAACTAGTATAAAAATATAATGGGCAAGGTTCTACTCATTATTTTAATCTAGAGTTAATGAATTCCTGATAGACACACACATACACATACAAACTAAGACAAATTATAGTGTAAACCAGATATATCTTTTCTCTGAAGCTCCATTAGTTCTAGCAGATTGAAATAATATATGTAACATGCTTTTCAAAAAAAAAAAGAAATACCTGATGCCATCTTTTACCTGTGTGCACTGAACTATTTTTTATATTTGGTTGGCTTAACACTGGGACAGCAGTTTCTATGGAATGTTTCTGCTTTCCTTTTCCATTAGAAAATGCTATTGAAGTCTATACATCTGTTGTGTCACACCTGAGTTTGCTTGAGTTATGACTGAGAATATTTTTCTAAAGCAGTTCACATATGTCATGTTTTATAAATCCTCAGTTCCAGAAAACTGAAAGGCTTTGCACTCCATGGAACATAATATTTTATTATTAAGTCTCTTACAATACTTGAAAACAATTTTGGAATAGTATCAAGCTTGGATTTATCTTTGTTTTTCCTTATTACAAAATAATATGTATTTATTTAAATATTATTACACTTTAAACATCTAGTTTGTCTCCATATAATACAAACTCTTTTTATATAGTATATGCCAAATTAACTGCAATGAGTTCACTTATCATTTAGTTTTACATTCTATTTATTCATTCAAAACAATTAACTGATTTATTAATGTAAAATTAAGAAAGGCTTCCTTGACAGCTCAGTTGATAAAGAATCCACCTGCCATTCAGGAGACCCTGGTTCTATTCCTGGGTTGGGAAGATTCCCTGGAGAAGTGATAGGTTACCCACTCCAGTATTCTTAGGCTTCCCTTGTGGCTCAGCTGGTAAAGAATATGCCTGCAATGTGGGAGACCTGGGTTTGATCCCTGGGTCGGGAAGATCCCCTGGAGAAGGTAAAGGCTACCCACTTCAGTATTCTGGCCTAGAGAATTTCATGGACTACAGTCCTTGGGGTTTCAAAGGGTCAGACATGACTGAGTGACTTTCACTTCAAACTTCACATCACTTCAATAAAGAAAACTTGTCTTCTTTATTTTAAATATTTTCAAGGTAATTAGATATCATACTACAATATTGATTAGAAATTAGTTAATTAGAAATTAACCACAAATTTAGTAAGAATTTGTCTATCAGGCTGTTTTATTTTTTAATTTTTTTCCCTTGGAAATTTTAATTTTATTAAATAGTACTGACATGCAATTAGATCACAATATACTTGTTGATAATTCAACAGCCAAACATCAAATGCTCTACTGTGTGACATATTATGGCCTTAAAAGTTATAGTAATGGGTAACATTCAGTGAATAATTTCTATGCACCTAGCAATCTGTTAATTACTTTGCATAAATTATCTCTAACCTTTGTTACACTTCTGCAAAGTAAACATTTTATGTGTGTGCTCAGTCATTCAGTTGTGTCTGACTCTTTGTGACCACATGGACTGTAGCCCGCCTGGCTCCTCTGTCCATGGGATTCTCCAGGCAAGAATACTGGAGTGGGTTGCCGTTTTCTTCTCCAGAGAAACTTCCTGACCCAGGGGTTGGACCCGTGTCTTTTGTGTCTCCTGCATTATCAGCCCTAATTCATACCTGGAAAAAAAATGAAGCTGAAAGTAGTTAAAGAACTTTTCCAAAGTCATTTAGAGTAAGAGAGAGAACCCACTGATTACAAAGCATGTTTTTTACACAGTGCTTTTTGCTAGGGCCTTTGTAAAGTAGCTAAGTGCTCAATCTCTGCAAACAGAATTCCCAGTTTATTCATGGCTCCATCACTCTGTGGCTCTTGTATTTGGGCAAATAAATTATATCAGACTGCTTTAAACTCTGCAGGTCTTTGATATGGCGTGGTAGCATCTTCAGTCAAAGTTCGAGGTGCTAATCCTAGTTAGCTACTTTGTAGCTAATTACCGCTAAGTAGGAACTTAATCTAAAATGCAGTTTCATCATCAATTTAAAAATAATTTTATAAAATGGTACATAAATGTAAACTATGTTGATCATGATGATGCAATGACAATCTTACATTCTACAATACATGTGTAATCTGGGATTGATCAGTTCTATTCTTAGGAAACCATTCAAACAAGAAACAGAATTTTTCTTGTAGTAATGCACTTTGATGAAGTTTCAAACAATACAGTCTTTGAGTACTCACAAATTTTGAACATCTGACTTATTTTCACTTTATCTTTTTTTGCAAGCTTATTCATGTGAGGAAAATTGATGGTGATAAGATTCCAAAGCAACCTGTGTATGAAGAATTGAAGAAAGCCAGTTGTGCGCCAGATGGTCACAAGAACTCCTTCTAGGGCATGTTTGAAGCATGATTTGAATCAATATGATAGAGATGTCAATATTAGAGAAGCCCAGACTTAAGTGCCCATGCAGTAATGTATGAAGGCGCGTCTCAGTCAGAACAAAATGCTCTTAGGTGGCAAAGAGACAGAACTATCAACAACAAACTGTGCAAGTGGCATCCAGTCATTAAAGCTGAGATAGTTTATATGTATAATCAAATTGTGGAAACTTCAATTTATTCATTAGGCCATTTGAATTTCTAGCCAAGGTTTTTGCATTGGGTGCAATTTTGGTGGCATTAAAGGAAACATGTATTCTTCAGTCACTGTTTCAAAAAGAAAAACAAAAAAAACTCTGTCATTGGGTATGTCCCTGTTATTCCTCTGAACCCCTCAAATGCAGGGAGGATATTGTGTTTGTATTGTTTTAATACTTAACATGTGTAAAAATCCTTACCAATTACTGTACAAGTAAAAAGGAATATGAAATATTTCTGAAATTTATTCTCATTCAATCACACTTTTTGAAGAACTACTATGTGCCAGACTGTGGGGATAAAATAGCAGACAGGACACATACAGCATTTTCTTTACTGCTTTAAAAGGATAACAAGAAAAATGACAGGCAATTACACGGATGCATGGATAATGCTGTGTCAAAGTAAAACATGTGCTGTGCTTAGTCGCTGAGTCGTGTCTGACTCTTTGAGACCCCGTGGACTGTAGCCCACCAGGCTTCTCTGTCCATGGGGATTCTTCAAGCAAGAGTACTGGAGTGGGTTGCCATGCCCACTTCCAGGGGAAATTCCCAACCCAGGAATCAAATGCAGGTCTCCTGCATGCAGGTGGATTCTTTACCATTTGAGTCACCTGGGAAGTCCAAGAATACTGGAATGGGTAGCCTATCCATTCAGGGGATCTTCCTGACCCAGAAATCAAACTGGGGTGTCCTACACTGCAGGTGGAGTCTTTACCAGCTGATCTATCAGGGAAGCCCAAAAATAAAGCATCAGGTCAGTTCAGTCGCTCAGTCGTGTCTAACTCTTTGCAACCCCATGAATCGCAGCACGCCAGACCTCCATGTCCATCACCAACTCCCGGAGTTTACTCAAACTCATGCCCATCGAGTCGATAATGCCATCCAGCCATCTCATCCTCTGCCGTCCCCTTCTTCTCCTGCCCCCAATCCCTCCCAGCATCAGGGTCTTTTCTAATGAGTCAACTCTTCGTGTCAGGTGGCAAAAGTACTGGAGTTTCAGCTTCAGCATCAGTCCTTCCAATGAACACCCAGGACTGATCTTCAGGATGGACTGGTTGGATCTCCTTGCAGTCCAAGGGACTCTCGAGAGTCTTCTCCAATACAACAGTTCAAAAGCATCAATTTTTCAGTGCTCAGCTTTCCTCACAGTCTAACTCTCACATCCATACATGACCACTGGAAAAACCATAGCCTTGACCAGACGGACCTTTGTTGGCAAAGTAATGTCTCTGCTTTATAATATGCTATCTAGGTTGGTCATAACTTTCCTTCCAAGGAGTAAGCGTCTTTTAATTTCATGGCTGCAGTCACCATCTGCAGTGATTTTGGAACCCAAAAAATTTTGGAGCCCAAAAAAGTGAAGCATAACATAGAGCAAATACTGGAAGACTTGAATCCAGTCTACATGGTGTCTGGGTGTTCTACCAGAAAATATTTATCTTCCTTAGCTAGAAACCCCCCAAAACTGCTTTATTCCTTTATTCAAAGCTTCTCAAACTGTAATCATAACTCCCTTTAGAAAGAAATAACAATATCATTTAAATATGCCCAGTCATAAAGCTTAGAACAAAGTTTCTGGGGTTTCAGTTCTTCTGCCACTTTAAAATAAAGCGTATCAGGACTTCCCTGGTGGTCCGATGGCTGAAACTCATGCTTTACTTTTTGAAATCTAATAATTATTCAATATCTAAGTTATCTTTCCAATTGAAAGTGATGAAGAAATAGCAGTGGAAGAAAAGAAACAGAACAGTTAAAAATAAGCAGCAACAACAACAAAAAGGCCAGGTGCTCCCGAGGTCAGTAGGAGATATAATGAACTTAAACAGCTTTACTCTCACCCTTAATTCAAGAACAAAGCTGGAGAAACAGAAAATTGACTTATCCTGAACTCATCAGAAAACTGACTTTGCAGGGCAAGCAGCTAACCTGAAAACTGTAGGGAGATAGACCTGCCTTGAGAAACAGGATTCCTTATTTTCTTACCTAGGACAGAAGCTGCCAAATGCCACCTAAACAGGAAAGATTCAGTTTATTTAAAAAAGGATAAAGGACAAGTGTAAGACAGAGTAAAGGTGAGCAGCCCCTTCAGATTTTAGACATGGGAGGAGTGTTGAGCCTTCCAACACGGTTTCCTTCCAAGAAATCCAGGATGAACTCACAGGGAAGATCTGGGAAAATCTCAGAAATCTTTGCTGCGGTGCTGGCTGAGGCAAAGAGCAGCATCTATTTCTCCTATAGAACAAAAGTCTTCATCGACCAAATATTTAAGGAAAAAGAAAAAAAAAAACAAAACACCAATTATGCAAAATCTCCTCTAGAAAATACACAAGGCAAGAATGGTACCCAGCTGATTTATAAGACTGCTGCTGCTGCTGCTAAGTCGCTTCAGTCGTGTCCAACTCTGCATGACCCCATAGATGGCAGTCCACTAGGCTGCCCCATCCCTGGGATTTTCCAGGCAAGAACACTGGAATGGGTTGCCATTTCCTTCTCCGATTTATAAGACTAGTATTACCCTAATGCCAAAACCAGACAAAAACTTCATAAGATATTATAAGAAACTACAAGTCAACTCTGCAGTAGATAAACCTGGCAGATACCACCTTAACCCAACCCAAGGGTCAAGGCTAAGTGGAATAGGTCCTTGATGCCAGGATGAAGTCATATATCCACTGGTATGATGCAACTGAAGATCACTTTCCATCTGTAATATTCTTCCCCCAAAACCTTTAATCCCAAAATAATTATAAGAAAACATTAGAACAAAAGCTAGCTTTGGTTCCACAAAATTCTTGAGCAATACCCTTGAAAAATGCAAAAGTCAGTTAAAAAAAAGGAAAGATGGGAAACATGTCACATATTTGATAGAAGACCTGATGACTAAATGCAGTCTTTTAACAAGCATTTGAAGTTTTAATGTCTGTACTGCACTTTACTGAGGCTTCCCAGGTGATTCAGTGGGTAAATGCAGGAGATGCAGAAGACACAGATTCGATCCCTGGGTCAGGAAGATCTCCTAGGGCAGGACATGACAACCCCCTCCAATATTCTTGCCTGGAAAATTCCATACAGGGGAGACTGGCAGGCTACAGTGCATAGGGTTGCAGAGTCAGACATGACTGAAGTGACTGAGCATGCAAACATGAACTCTACTAGTACTGCACCATTGTTTATGCCTTAATATTGGTACATCTGCCATGGTTATATCAATATGAAGTATTAACATTAGGAAGAGTTGGGCGAGTGGCATACAGAAAGCTATCTGTGGTATCTTTGCAACTCTATAATCTAAGTCTAAAATTATTCAACACAGGAAAGTAAAAATACAAAAAATGAGCTTATACTTCCACACACATCAACATTCAAAACAAACAATTATAAGACTTTTACATCACAAAGTGGGGTAAGAAATTATTATTAGAATTAAACCCTCACATATGAGAACTTGTGTCAATTCAGTACCTTAGGTAACAGATCCTAGGATAAACTTAGGCATTCAAAAAGTTATTGTACTTAATGTCTTCAAGGGGAAAAAAATGGAAAGGAAGCTGGTTTGCACAGGGAAAAACTTCAGAATACAATGAGGATCTGAAACCTATTAAATGAGAGATGGAAGGAAACAAGATGGGCAGATAGATTAGTACACAGATCTGACAACTGTTTGCCACCATGACGATAAATTCTGGAAAAGATATTGCCCAATAAATGACTTGTGCAGTGGACAACAGGGGTTAACCTTGGCAACCTCACTGTGTCCACTCATCGGCTGGGTACTGAGCAGAAAGCGTGTGGTCTCAGCACAGATGCTGCGACAGAAATTAAAGGTGCTACAATTGTAGACTACCAGCTCCCTGCCTACTTTCACAGCTGAATGCAAGTTCTTTTCTGAAGGGACATCTGAGCAAAGCAACTGAAAAAGAGTCAGGGTAGAACTAGATGATGACAGCTTGGAGAAATAATCGTATAGCTTCATATAGACATCTATATGGAGATATTACAGATATTTGAAAAAATAATTTTATTTCACTTTAATTTGCCCTTTATATATGATAGTGTTTAATAATTTTCTTCTAAATGCCTATGAATGGTATGAATAAAATACTTTGATAAATAAAATATATAATATAATACACACAGTATAGAATTTTGTGAAAAAGTGGAAATAAAATCTTACTTAGTGAAACAAGAAAAATATTAAATTGCTAACGTTAAAAATGTTGTATGTGATGATGGGTATTATTTGGGATTCATTATACACATTTAAATTAATTGTGTAACCATTTCATATAGTAGACCAAAAATACAATGTGTTGTAAATCATATTATGTTCAAGTTTTTAACTTTACATGGAAAAACTATGATAATTTGAAAATCTACAAAGTATCATTTGTTCTTCAAAATCCATTCAAAGGTCACAGGAGCAAAAAACATTGATGATTTCTGGCAAATACTTTCATAATTCCAGTAAAAGAAAATGCTGGTAATGAATCAAAATATGCTATATCTGGAAAAAATTAGCTTATTCTATTCCATAAAAGCTTTGATAACTTATCACTATTGACAAATGTGTTTTTGATTCAAGTGTACAATTCCATTTAAATTAATAGAAAGATGTCATAAGCTGAATTCTCTCACCATTACTAGTATGTTCACAGATTTCACATGTTCTATTTGTACATTACCTATCCATCCATCCATTCATCCATCCATCTTCACCAGAAGACCATATGCATTTTTTCTGATCTGAGAAATATCTAATTCAAAATGTTGGACTGAATATTGGGGATTATTTTTTTTCCTAATCAAATTTGCCCTAGTGTGAAGAGAGTCACTAACTTATATGTGCTTATATGGAAAGTTGAATGCTATTCTTTTCCTGAATTCTTTGTAAATGTACTTGTATAGTTTGATTTAATGAGAAAAATTAAATAAGTATGTGTACAGTGTAAGTATCCTAGCTAGGTGACTTGGAGTAAAAACCAATGTCAAGAAACCTTATAAAAGCATTAGTGCCAGAAGAGCATACAAGTAAGTCACAAGTGACCAGATAAAACTTTTTCTAAATGAATAAGCATTTACTTCTACTGGAAGCTACTAGAAATAATTTTAACTATTCCAAATTTTCAAATTTTCCATATTTCAAATTTTAATTTTTTAAACTGTTCAGCATATCAAAAGATAAATTAAATATCGTATATTTGTATAGAATTAATAAATAATGAAATGATACTGAACTTTTAAAATATGTAGTATATAAGAATTAAAGATAGCAAATTAATTTAAAAACTGTTTGTGGCCAGTTAGGAACAATCAGGTAATTGATAGCTTAAAAAAAAAAAAAAGGAAAGAAAAAAAAAAAACCACAGCATTACTAACTTTGTCAGTTTATAAGGAAAATCATGAGTTTTGTATTAAGGTCCAAATTACAGGCAGAGTAAATCAATATATGTGGCAATTTTTCCTCTATTGGATTTTAGAGTAAAAGCTTAAAAGCATTCTGAATACCAAAAATTAGCATTAATTATTTATCTGGTAAATTGATGTGCTCTTCTAAGTTTAAAAATAAAGACTTTCTTGAAGAAAAAAAATAAGGTACTCTAAATGAATGCTCACAAATATAGCAAGCTGTCAAGACTCACACAGAGGCAAGTAAAGCTATAAATGATAATGATGATAGAGAAAGCATAATTGCATTTCTGAGGCTAATAAAATATGACAAACCATAAGAAGTTCTGGCAGCACATAAAAAGAGAGAGAAGTCAGACAAGACCATCTGATGAAAATAATGTTTATTTCCTCCTGTTATTTGTATATTGACTAATTTTTAAACTTACTAAATAAATATATCAATTTAGGGTATGATCTCCAGGTTTAGTCAATATTTTGTGTGATACAAAATTTGGACCATACTATATTAAAAGTAAAATATAAAATTTAAATAAAATTGTTTTACATAGTGGCAAACTGAATCAAACCAATTAGTAAAAATAAGGAATTCTGTTGTTTGAAATAATCTGCCTACTGATACAGATAAAAATGCTGCTATTAGGAAATAACAATATATTTGAATACATTAACATTTCTCCTTGGAAGCTCTAACATTTTTGTCAAAATAGGTTGTGATTTTATTTTGAAAGAACAGGAGGTTGAGATTTTGGTTCTGATATATTTATGTATAATTTTCTTTCAAGGGAAATAATATGAAGCATATTACAGTCACTTAAGGTAATTTAAAGCAATATCATTTTCTGCATTAAGAAAAGCACAGTTTACTTTTATTCTAGGTATTATTGACTATAGAAAAAGCCAAATTGCATTTTACCCCATTACACTTTGAGGTCTCTGATGGTATATTGTGTACTCTCTAAATATATATATATATATATATATATATATATATATATATTCATTTATTTGACTGCACCAGGTCTTCTAGTTGGGCACGTGGGATCTTTAATCATTGTTATAGCATGTGGAATCTATTATTTGTGGCATGTGGGATCCAGTTCCCTGACCAGGGATTGAATTTGGACCTCTTGCATCGGGAGCTGAGTCTCAGCCACTGAACCACCAGGGAAGTCTCTACTTTTTGTATGCTTAATCACTAGCCAAGAACTTGGCATATTGTCCATTTTGCAGGTCAATGAACCCCAAGTTCATAATGGCAAACTCATGTTTCATGGTCAACTGATATGTTGTGTCATTTAATATTTATAGAATCTGAAACCCATCTAAGTCACTATTTCTCAAGAGAGCAGTAATTTGCTAAATAAGGGTTTACATCTAAAGTCAAGAATCTTCTTCTATGATATTCTGGTCAAGGAAAATCCAAACTGCCATAAATGCTGCAGGCATATTAACTTAAAAATGACCCACATGAATCAAGCAGAACAGCTTATTCTGGCACCAATTAAAATTAAGAGCCTTATCTTGCTCCAGGAAACACTGGATTATGGTAACTATTTAGTATGATTGAGAAAATACACAAACCCTTTGGATATAACCATTGCCTTCAAAAGTCAAGATTACCTTAAAGCCACTGTAAAAAAATAACTGCAAATTAGTAAATAATAGCAAACCAGTGAGATCCAACTTTTGTCAGAACAAGAGGATTTTCTGATTATAAAGATCAAGTTGATATTTGATACCAGTTAATCTCTATTCCATGACTTCCTGGTCGGTAAAATAAGGATACTATTATCTAATTCATAGTTATTATGAAGAGCATGTGTCATCTGCTAAGGACTCTAGGTTGACCTTAATGATAAACTGTGCATCTAAATGTTTGGATCCAGAGACTTCATAATCAATTAGATCACCTTTGTCTGAGATCTCAAGAACACAACTTGTAGTAAAGATAATTTGTAGATAGTTTATTGAGCAGAATGTTCCCATCACAAAAAGAATAAAGTAAAATGTAAAATAAGGTGGCATGTCATTATGCTGACCATAGTATCTTAAAACAAACAAAACAGATATGAATGAAGCCATTTGCTTAGTTCAATTCATTTCAATTCAGTCGCTCAGTCATGTCCAACTCTTTGAGACCCGTGAATCGCAGCATGCCAGGCCTCCCTGTCTATCACCAACTCCCGGAGTTTACTCAAACTCATGCCCATAGAGTTGGTGATGCCATCCAGCCGTCTCACCCTCTGTCGTCCTCTTCTCCTCCTGCCCCCCAATCCTTCCCAGCATCAGGGTCTTTTCCAATGAGTCAACTCTTCGCATCAGGTGGCAAAAGTATTGGAGTTTCAGTTTCAGCATCATTCCTTCCAATGAACACCCAGGACTGATCTCCTTCAGGATGGACTGGTTGGATCTCCTTGCAGTCCAAGGGACTCTCAAGAGTCTTCTCCAACACCACAGTTCAAAAGCATCAATTCTTCGGTGCTCATCTTTCTTCATAGTCCAACTCTCACATCCATACATGACCACTGGAAAAACCATAGGACATCTTTTTTGGGTGTTAATTCTAAAAGGTCTTGTAGGTCTTCATAGAACCATTCAACCTTAGCTTCTTCAGCATTACTGGTTGGGGCATAGGCTTGGATTACCTTGATATTGAATGGTTTGCCTTGGAAACGAACAGAGATCATTCTGTCATTTCTGAGATTGCATCCAAGTACTGCATTTTGGACTCTTTTGTTGACCGTGATGGCTACTCCATTTCTCCTAAGGGATTCCTACACACAGTAGTAGATATAATGGCCATCTGAGTTAAATTCACCCACTGGCTTAAGCATTCATTAGTTCTTCTATTCATATAGAACCACTGTGCCTCTAAACAACCTGACAGCTAGAAGGAGGAAGCATGAGAAAGAAATTTATTCCCTATCACATTTTGAAGTTTGTTTTAAAAATAGCAATACTATACATTTAGTCATTTTTTCCTAAGGTGTGAGAACCACCCTCTCCTTCTGAAAAAGTTCACTGGGCTTTGTGAGCATTCACTTGGGTATTTATTGCTCCTCTGAGATGTGACATAATTTCTGATCCGAAAGCAATTTGGTCCTTGTGTCTAGATTGACTGGAATACCACGGTTGTTGAAGCTCTGTCTATGTTCTGCTAAGTAGAACAGAGAGACCTCTCCTCACCCCGGATATTCTAAGAGAGTGAGTGAGGAACAGAAATTAAATCGTGATGGCAGCAGGGGATGATTTTTATTGACCAACATGAGCAAACTAGAGGAGTCAAATTAATCAAGGGAGAATCATGACTCAGATCAGTGTATCCCTGGCAACACTCAGATCAATTAACATCCTTTTTATAGATTTTGGCTCTTTTCTAAGAATCTGTTAATGATATGCACACATGCATTCTGCAATAGGATAAATGAAAATCTGACCCTTCAAAGAGATGGCCAGTTACAATTTTTAAAAATGTTAAAGTGAGATAACAACTCAACCTATGGCCAACTGCTGAAAGTAATCCTAAAAGCTATAATTGATATTCATCATTTCTTGACTTAGTCATACATTTAGAGCTTACTGACACCGAAGTAACATTTCAGATGATTTTGTATACTTGCCTATAGGCACTGAGCCTTTGAAGTTGTGCTGTTCTGAGGCAAAGAATGCTGCAATTCATTATTCAAAATTAGAATGTAACATAAAGTGTAAAGACACCTCCCACTGAAACTCCTCAGTTTCATATATACTCTCTCCCTGTCCATTATGTAGTAGCTATTCTAGCTTCTCATGGAAGTCATGGTCAGTGTCTGTGCTGGCACGCTGATGGATCCACTGGCATTTGGAATCTGAAGTTACCAGTTTAGAATCATAGTTTTCTGTCCACATCAGTGAAGTCTTAATTTTTTCCATGGACAAAAATGTCCTGCACTTCTTGAGAGATCAAGAAATATAAAATGCCAAGATCTTAGATTTCTAGGATGCAACACAAAATGTTCATAAGTGGGTCCCTAAGCAGAACGGTGAAAGGAACAAAGCTTTCTTCAGTCTCTTCACTTCCAGATCCTATTTATTGTGGCATTTGAGGCTCAGTACTATATATTAAATGATTATTCAGGACAAACATGTAGTTTGAAGAGTAGAATCTGAATCTTTCAAGGTTTTATTTTTTTTTTCCTTTTTTTCTTTAATGGGTCATTATACAGCCCTAGGTTTAACATGCATGCTGCTTTCTTGTAATGTGATAGATGGTAAGATCAGTGACCGACATAACTAGGATCCCATTATTTTATGGTAAAATGAATCTCATCTTTTATGGTAAAATGAGTCTCTTGATCTGGATAATCCATTCTGTAAACTCTCAGACTGTGTTACTTAAGAAGCTACTTATTTGGGGAAATAATTCCATGCTTAAGATTCGGGAAAAGTACTGCTGATAGATTCAGCATCTACTAGTGGTAACTTTAAATAAGCCAGAGTAAAATGGAGACTGTGGAAAGACTGTCATCACTCCTGCTATTATGGACAACCTCATTCGCTTGCCTGTTGTGCATATATAGACTGACTCACATCATTAGGTCATACTGTCCACTTCATAAAATTCCTATATGATGGTATCTGGTGGACATTAATGCGAGACAGTAAGGTCATAAACCCTTTTCCATCTCATTGTTCCACTCCCATTTCCTCCCAAGTCTCTTACCCCCAGTGCTCCAGCATCATACTAAGTCCCATGCTATCCAGAACAAACCATCAGTTCCCTCACTGGGGCAATATCGATGGTAAACCATGCATCAAGCTACTTCTCCCTCCAATTTGCATGAAACAATGAAGAATATTGCTCACAGCTCTGGCCATTGAGAATTTTTATTTTTTTAACCAGTTTTTCAGTACTTTCACTGAATGGAATGAATTGCAACTGCTTTCCATTTTGTGCTACAACCATTATAGTTGAGGATCCGGATGTGAACTAGGTTCAAGTCTTTCCCTCACCTACTCAGTGGATTATATATATGTTTTATATATGCCATAGAACAACGGAGGAGAGTTGAAGGGCAGGTCTTGATACAAAAGAAATAAGTAACTTGGGAGAGTGAGTCTCATTTTTCTACATCTGCTTAAAGCTGTCTCACATGTACCACTTCTATGCTACAGTGGATCTTCAGTGCGCTTGCCTAAAATTATGGATCAGTGGATTCAATAACACTTAGTGCCTAGTTGGGAAGCTATGGTTACATAGTCAGTATGTGCTCTATGATCAAGTACACAATCTACAAAGTCCCAGTGACATCCTATGAGCTATTTCTAAAAAGGGCATTTATTTGTTTTCTCTAAGAGAGCATGGTCTTGCTGCAGTCCCTAGGAACCTGAGAAGCTATCCTCTCAATGGACTATGACACAAAATCCACACAGCTTACATGTCAATAGCATATAACTGTATGGTTTTGGTTCCGCTGGGTCCATAAGTCCTAAAGGAAAACAACAGATTCTGCAGCCTGTTCTTGTGGCTGATAATTCTTTTGCTAGGGGTCACATTCTGAACCAGCAGAAATTCTAGTCACTAATTAAATAGGTGAGGATAACAGCCTCATGAATGAAATATACTGACTGCAAAATCAAGTAACTGTTTCTCAGTGTTAGAAGTCAATTTATTAGGGGTATAAGGAGTTATACTTTAGTGAGGATATCTAGAGTGTCCAAAATTCTGTGCCCATAACAAGTTCACTGATTTTTAGTCCTTTTAAACTTATTCAAGATCATCTTGACAATCTGGCAAGCATGTGTTTACTAGAGAATTTAGGGTTCTTGCCACTTCCGATTCATCAGATAAAAAAATCACAATAGCTTTAGCACAGATTATCAGTATTATCAGGGACCCTGCAGAATATATTATGTCCAAGAGCAAAAGAACCAACAGAGCCCTGCAGCAGGACACTGAAATACATGGCTGAAATTACCTTGTAAAGATGAAATTTTTTTATCCTTCTTGTTGAAGTATTAGCAGCAAAAAAAAAATTCACTAAACTAAATGCTACATACAAAATATGAGAGGCTGTATTGATCTGTTCCAGATAAAATATAACACTTGGCACTTTGGTCTGTACAATGATTAAGGTCATGGTACTTTTCTGCTTTCCATACAGGTTCAGATAGTGAATTACAAGGAACAGTGATGGATACAAGTCTCTCTACCTCTTTAAAATCCTTAATGTTGGTGTTTTCTGTTTAAATTTCCTAGGATACTGTTTAACTTTGGATACAGTATCATGACCAGAGAATTGGTAGTTTCAAGAACATCCTTTAGGGCCTCTTAGCACAAAGGTCCAATGTGGGACCAATGGGAGGCTTCTTTAAGCTAAATATTTCTATCCTGAATATCTTACTTGGGGACTGTAAAAGAAACAGAGTATTCAATGACACATTAGACATTCTATGGATAAGCATGATCCCAAACCATTAATTACTTGGTGTTCATATGTTAGTCAGTCCAGAAGATTATTTTAGCATTTCATGTAACTTGGTTTCCGTGTTAGGTCAGACATTATATCTGAAAATAATTTTTAAAATTCTAGAAAATTTTCTTTCTCTGGTGCACTGGCATATTACAGAAGCCACACTTGAAGGAGAATCAGGGGGCATATATAATGGCACTAACAGAACCTTTCTCTACAGGCCTCTCCCCACTTCAATCAACGGAAAATGACTTAGGTTGGGAAGCTGTATTTACCACCAAGGTGGCTTGGATCAGCCTTCACACCTTCCAACTTACCCCTTAGAATACTGTTTCCTATTAAATGCTTTCAGGACAAAGCATGCTGATTGCCACTCCTGTCTTGATAGCCATTATCTAAATACTAGTTTACCTTCAATAGTTTTGTGCTGCTTTCCAGATATCAACATTCCAGAACCCAATCATTCTCATCAACATTAAAGATTCATGCAGTATCTTATAGGGTTAGTTAAAACTTAGACAATCAACATATAACTTCTCAAAGATGATGTATTATACCACACTTTAATGTGCATTTCATAATATCTTAATGAAGAGAATACCTTCTTGTTTCTCCCAGAAAACATGGATTAGTGGTAAGCATCTGTTATGGAATGAAATGTGTCTCCAAAATTCATATCTTAAAGTCAATGTATAATATCTCAGGATGTGACTGTAATCACAAACAGGATCTTTAAAGAGATAATTAATTTAAATGAAGTGATTAGGGTAGTGCTCAATTGTTAAAGAATCTTCAATGCGGGACACACAGGTTCAATCCCTGGGTTGGGAATATCCCTTGGACAAGGGAAAGGCAACCCCCTCCAGTATTCTTGCCTGGCGAACCCCATGGACAAGAGGAGTCTGGTGGGCTACAGTCCATAGGGGTCTCAAAGAGTCAGACACAACTGAGTCACTAACACTTTCACACATTTCTAATCCAGTATGCTTGGTTTCCTCATTAAAAAAAAAAAAAAAAAAAGAAATTTAGCCACTATTACAGAGGGAAAGCCAGGTAAAAAGACAGGGAGATGGTCATGTACGAACCAAGCAAAGAGGCCTTAGAAGAAATTGAGTCTGCCAACCCCTTGATCTAGGGTATCTAGTCTCTAGAAATGTGAGAAAATGTACTTCTGTTGTGTAAGCCACCAGGATTTTGGTACTTTGTTATGGCAACTCTAGACTAATTCAGTAGCCATATTTTAGTTAGAAATCTATTCTAAGAGATCTGCATAAATTTCATCTATATACATTTGAGAACCAATATCTAATCACTGAAATTTCAGAATCATATACCAAAATGTAAACTCAGTATTTACATTTGAAGGTTTACATTTTTAAAAAATTGGCATATGAAATATTGAGCTCTTTATATATTATTAAAATGACAAAGTTATATAATCTCACTCTAACTTGTTAACAAATCAATCTTTTCAGTTGTTCAGGCAAAAATCTCTATCAAATTTGACTTTGATAGTTCAGTTCAGTTCAGTTCAGTTTAGCCACTCAGTCATGTCCAACTCTTTGTGATCCCACGGACTGCAGCACGCCAGGCCTCCCTGTCCATCACCAACTCCTGGAGTTTACTAAAACTCATGTCCATTGAATTAATGATGCCATCCAACCATCTCATCCTCTGTCGTCCCCTTCTCCTCCTGCTTTCAATCTTTCCAAGAATCAGGGTCTTTTCAAATGAGCCAACATATTGGAGTTTCAGCTTCAGCATCAGTCCTTCCAATGAATATTCAGGACTGATGTCCTTTAGGATTGACTGGTTGGATCTCCTTGCAATCCAAGGGATTCTCAAGAGTTCTCTCCAACACCATAGTTCAAAAGCATCAATTCTTTGGTGCTCAGCTTTCTTTATAGTCCAACGCTCCCATTCAAATATGACTACTGGAAAAACCACAGACTTGACTAGACAAACCTTTGTTGGCAAAGTAATGTCTCTGCTTTTTAGTATGCTGTCTAGTTTGACTACATCATGGTAGAACTAATGAATAAGGGGGAGTAAAATAAAAGATGAAGTCATTATAAGAAGAAATAGCACAAAACCAAATTTATTGTGTACCTTGTAGGTCACTGTAAAAACCACAGTTTGAAATGAGATGGGAAGACAGCAGATAATTACAAGCAGAGGAGTGATAAGATCTGCCTTAAATTTTAAGAGGATTATACTAGCTACTGCACTGAGAAGAAATGAAAAGGGAGCAACTTCGAAGAAGAGATATACTAAGAGGATTATTGCAAAATTACGGGGTAAATATCACAGTGTGTTGGAGCAGGGTGTTAGTATGAGTTGATGAATGTTATCTAGATGTTTTCAGATATTTGCCACCTACTTTTAACTCCTACATCAATTATTAGACATTTAACTAAAATATTTTTTAAAGGGTGACATTTAAGTAGATTGGTTATCTTTTCATTTCCTTAAATTCTACAACATTCATTATCAATGTAAGCATAATTAGTACTGAGGGATAAATTATATATGTTGTATATGTTTACACTTCTGTAATAAAAAGCTAAGAGGCTATAAATGACATCATCTTCTTTCTTTAATATTAGTATATATGTAATGAAAATTCCACAGATTACATGTCCAAATGCATTTTTTCTGTTGTCTTTTTAGATGTTATTTTAAATTATACTTTGTCTACATACATGGATAGCAAAGATGTCTATATCATAATACCTATTTTTCAAGTTCTCCATAGGAAAATATTTTTAAAGTTATGAATGTCATTAATATGAAATTTGTTTAAATTTTATGATAATTAAATACTTACTTGTCTATATATGAGTGAGTTTCTGTGAAAGAAAGATGTTTAAGATACTTGGATTATAATCAGAGAGCTCTTGAACAAATTCCTGCTTCCTTTGAGAACATATTGGGATGCACAAGTTGACTTACTTAATCTTTTTTATCACATTTGGTATCTCCATGTTAATTTGATAGCTTTAGATTATTATATGCCCAAGTAAGTACAATAGACGTTAAAATTCATTTATAAATATGCTTTTGCGAAAACCTCAATTTGCTATTTGTCCCAGTCTGCTAGTAGTCTTAGCATACACTATTCTGATGAAAGATTTTTCTTTCAATAGTCTGTAGGAAATCTTATATAAAGTTTCCAGATCTGCTAAAGAAAGCCTTTGATAGTAGAGGTGATTTAAATTAGTGCTGATTTAGAATCTTTTTCAGAATATTTGCCTGACAGCTCAGTGCTTAACATGGAACTAATTAGAGCTATTTTTCCCACAAAAGGTGTTTGTTAAGTCCAGCAACAATACACAATGAATGATTAAAGTGCCCACAGAAGCAGAAAGAGAAATGCAATTTTCATTAGAGAGTATTTTCTTTCCTGCTTTTGACCACATAGATTAGATTTTTGAAAGAATAATACCTCCTATTCAAGATATGGCACAGGGCAAAATGGCTGGGTTGACTTCTAGAACTAGAATAATAAGGAATTGTGTATGTCTCTTTTAAAGATGATATATTTTATAAAGCATATTCATTTAACAAAACCATACATATTCATATTTTACTGTTAATGTATCACTGACATTTTAAGGGGAATGAACTGATAACTACTTACTCTTTTTTTTTAACCACCTTGGATTTTTTTAACTGAGGTGAAATTCACATAACACAGAATGAACTGTTTTACAGTGCGCTATTCAGTGGCATGTAGTACATTCACAGTGTCATACAGAAACACCGTGTCTCTGTAGCTTCAAAACTTTTCATTACTTCAGAACAATATCCAGGATCTATTAAGTAGCCTCCACTGAGACTTCCTACACTTTAAGCTGAGGAAGCTATCTCTCATTATTTGTAAGAAATGGTGAATATCAATTTGTCTAAATAAACTGTTTTTTTGTTGCTGTTGTTTGCTTTTTTTGTCCAGAATACAGTACAGAGGTATTCCTGGAAAGAAAGAACTTTGACTTTTGAAAGCGGTGACAGTGGTGAATCCATAAATTTCTCAGAGAAATAAGAAATTCTCTTATGCTGCTTCTTTCTCTGTGCAGAAGCTGTTCACTTATATGCAAAGATTTTTTTCCCCTTGAATTAAACATCTCAAGATTTTTCCAATTTTTGTACCTCTAAAGTTAATTTTGATTAAGGAGGAATTTCAAATTGTGTTAGTTATATTTAGAGAAAAGTTGAAATAAAGAGCCATATCTAATAGAAGAGTTATAGCCATCTTTTTATTCCTACATTTGTGCCAATGTCAAGATTTGAGGGGGGCGGGGGCAGAGCAGGGGACTTCTAAATTTAGCTGTTATGTATTATCTCACTTACAAAGAGTCTTCCTGAAATACGTGGCAGGTTGACCCTTTCTGTCAGTTTCTCTATTTGGAATAGATTCCCACTTGATATGCACTTCCTTTCTTCTTTTTGCATTTTTTTACTTCAGTGTCCCTTTCTTAAGCTTAGCCCTGGAATGAGTATTCTTGGCTTTGAACTTCTCCTAAGTATACAACTCCTCCATTTTGTATACATTATTTTATAAGATTGGAAATGGTATCTTTTAATAACTGAATGTTTTCAATTTTACTTTAATCCAAATATGAATAATTATTAAGTTAGTGATTTTCTCTGTTTTATGCAGTAAATCTTTCCCTGTATGATATCATAAAGATAATTTATTTGAACGCTGCTGTTTAAAACAACACATTGCTAATATATTTGTCTACCTACTAAATGAGAGTCAATAGGAACGTTCGCCAAAAAGCAGACTGATTTATGGTTCTTTTTTCTTTCAAGATGGGCAGATTGCATAACCTTCATTGGCCTCAGTAGACACATTTTCAAGGCAAGTATTCATAGTAGAAGCAACTTATGAATTAATTGTGGATCTCTAGTGATTTAACATATGTAAAATACTTAGAACAATAACTAGCACAATATGCTCTCACTATTTTTACTGGAATGATTCAACTTATTTTTCCTAATCAGGATGACTGACTGATTTATTTTAATGGTGATTGTCTGCTTTGTTCATCTATTATATTTATTTAATTTCTACTTTTAAAAGTTTACATATATAACTTATATAACAATGCACAACTTTATCTACTAAGATGCTTTTTTATAGTTTTATTCTTATAACACTGTTTATAAATAAAATCCAATAATTTTATTTAATAAATAAAGTGCTAGGCTATACTTAGTTTCTTTTTTCTTACTCTCTGTTAGTATATATATATATATTTTAATGTAATAAAATAATGAATTTTCTTATATTAGGCTATAAGGTATTTTAATGATTAGATTATCAATAAAAATATTCCTAGGTTCATTGACCACTGCTATTTTTTCCTCAGTATTGTCTACATTAGCATGTCTGTTTGGATGGTGGCAGACTTTATTGAACCACAGTGAAAGTCTCAGCCTCTAAAGGCAAAATGAATGGTTTAAGATGATATTACATCCCTTATGTAATCCCTTATGTGTTCCTGTGTCCTATGTAGATATTTAATTTCTTCAACTTTGGAAATTAGTGGTAATATTTTGTCCATATAATGATTGTAAGAAATGAAATACATATTATATGCAAAAGACAGAACATTGTTTGATAAAGTATACATAATAAATGCTGACTATGTGCGTCATAGTAACTCAGTCATGTCCAACTCTTTTGCAACCCCATGGAATGAAGCTCCCCAGGGTCCTCTGTCAGTGGGATTATCTAGGCAAGAATACTGGTATGGATTGCTGTTTTCTCCTCCAGCAGATCTTCCTGACCCAGGGGTTGAACTCATGTCTCCTGTATCTCCTCCACTGGCAGGTGTGTAGCCCATCAGACTCCTCTGTCCATGGAATTCTCCAGGCAAGAATACTGGAGTGGGTTGCCATGCCCTTCTCCAGGAAATCTTCCCAACCCAGGGATTGAACCTGGATCTCCTGCATTGCAGGCAGATTCTTTGCCATCTGAGCCATCAGGGAAGCACATATGATTATTATATACGTCAAATATGATTTTCATCAAGCTTATCAAGTATATAAGTATTTCCCTCAAATATATGTTATATTTTTAAAATATTTAGCATCCTGCAAGTTTTGATTTTGCTGATTCATGAATGATGGTGTTATATTGGACTTTTTCCTACTACAGATAGCCTGTTACTGGATAAAAGGAACTTGACATAATCTTTTAAAAATAGCCTTCTGTTCCTAGCTTACAATGCAAAGTATAACGCTGGTTTGGTTATATTTCCATTGGTATTGACTTGTTCTTGAAACAAGAATATTTTATTTGTTTTTTGTGGGTTTATAATGGTGATCAGAGATGTAATCAACATATGTCTTAACATCATATTTCATTTATATTTGTGCTCCAACTATTTCTATTTCACTCCTTTCATCAGGGACTCCATTTTGTAATTAGTTTTTTGAATTCATGTACTTCTTTGAACTTTTGGTATGGTAAGAGATACTTCTTTCATTTGATACTGTACATCTCTGTTAATTTGTTTCTTCATATTTTAATTCCTATCTTTATAGTATTTCAACTGGAACTCCTTTTAAGCTATTGTGTATTAAAATAAAACATATCCATATTGACATTCACATTGGAAATCTTGATCAGAAAATCAGTATTAAACATTGAATAATTTTTAAAAAATATTATTTGAGATATAAATCTAATCAAGGGATTGCTATAGCAAAATAACTACTAAGTACTCTGCTAACTTTGAAAATCTTCAAATATGTTCCTATTTTCTATTTTTTTTCCAATTTCACTGTGGAATATTTCATGACAAGGATCATTGCTTCTAATGCCTTTTATGCATATTTGGTTCACTTATATTTTATAAATATCAGGAACATGAGAAGTGTAAAGTGATTTGTGCCATTTAAACTATTTAAATTACATAATATATATTGCATATATATGCATGCTAAGTCACTTCAATATTGTCTGACTCTTTGCAACCCTATGGACTGTAGCCCGCCAGGCTCCTCTCTCCATGGGTCTCCCCAAGCAAGAATACTGGAGCTAGTTGCCACGCCCTCCTCCAGGGGATCTTCCTGACCTAGGGATCAAACCTACATCTCCTACGGCTCCTCCATTGCAGGCAGATTCTTTACTGCTGAGCCACCAGGAAAGCCCCATAAGTATATACATATATGTTTCCTGGTGGCTCAGATGGTAAAGAATCTGCCTGCAATGGTGAGACCTGGGTTTGATCCCTGAGTTGGAAAAATCACCTGGAGAAGGGAATGACTAATCACTCCAGTATTCATGCCTAGAGAATTCCATGGACAGAAGAGCCTGGTGGACTAATGTCCTTGGAGTGACAAAGAGCAACGAACACATGGGAGCAGAGCAACTAACACACACACACACACACACACACACACATCCTAAACATACATATGAACATATATAGTACATGTATGTAGCATACATATATGTAACCAGGAGTGTTCAGCATAAAGCTTTTGTTCAGCATAAAGTCTATGTCTATGTCTAAGTCTGTGTCACTTCTTTGATAAACAACGATTATAGCTTAAGGTTGTTTTGTGAGATACAGTCTACTGATCTGCTTCATGAGGTGTAATAAAATCTTGATTGTGAGCCGAAATTAGAATACATATGATATATACATTCAAATGACGTGATTAAATTTAAGAAAACACTTTGAGTATCCATAATCTAGCAGTTCAGTTCATTTCAGTCGCTCAGTCATGTCTGACTCTTTACAACCCCATGGACTGCAGTTAAAACAATACAAAGTGACTGATGCTGAATGAGGTTTTGCTATAATCCAAAACACAACTATATGTTCTAACACTATTTCAGGTTTCATTAAGCATATATAATGTAACATTAACTGTCACACCTTATCAATGTAATATTTTCCTAAATACTCTTGATAGTAGAAGCATTCTTCATTGTATAATTATTGCCATTTTAGTTTTATTCTTATCCATAGTACTTTATTATGCTTTTTTATTATTTAATCAAATTAAAACCAATTGCATGACTGGTAGGGAAAAATGAGTTTTTATAACTGATACAGCATGGCAGTCTCTCCATTAGAATATCTTTTATTGAAAAGATATTAATATTAAATTAAAAGTATTAACATATGTTTATTTACATTTATTTATATGTGCTTGGATATCACCAGATGGTCAACATTGAAATCAGATTGACTATATTCTTTGCAGCTAAAGATAGAGAAGCTCTATACAGTCAGCAAAAACAAGACCAGGAGCTGACTGTAGCTCAGATCATGAACTCCTTATTGCCAAATTCAGACATAAATTGAAGAAAGTAGGGAAAACCACTAGACCATTCAGGTATGACTTAAGTCAAATCCCTTATGAATATACAGTGGAAGTGAGAAATAGATTTAAGGGACTAGATCTGATAGACAGAGTGCCTGATGTACTATGGACGGAAGTTTGTGACATTATACAGGAGACAGGAATCAAGACCATCCCCATGGAAAAGAAATGCAAAAAGGCAAAATGGTTGTCTGAGGAGACCTTACAAATAGCTGTGCAAAGAAAAGAAGCAAAAAGCAAAGGAGAAAAGGAAAGATATTCCCATTTGAATGCAGAGTTCCAAAGAATAGCCAGGAGAGATAAGAAAGCCTTCCTCAGCGATCAGTGCAAAGAAATAGAGGAAAACAACAGAATGGGAAAGACTAGAGATCTCTTCAAGAAAATTAGAGATACCAAGGGAACATTTCATGCAAAGATGGGTTCGATAAAGGACAGAAATTGTATGGACCTAACAGAAGCAGAAGATATCAAGGCGAGGTGGCAAGAATACACAGAAGAATTGTACAAAAAAAGATCTTCACAACCCAGATAACCTCAATAGTGTGATGACTCACCTAGAGTCAGACATCCTGGAATGTGAAGTCAGGTGGACCTTAGAAAGCATCACTATGAACAAAGCTAGTGGACGTGATGGAATTTCAGTTGAGCTATTTCAAATGCTGAAAGATGATGCTGTGAAGGTGCTGCACTCAATTTGCCAGCAAATTTGAAAAACTCAGCAGTGGCCACAGGATTGGAAAAGGTCCGTTTTCATTCCAATCCCAAAGAAAGGCAATGCCAAAGAATGCTCAAACTACTGCACAATTGTACTCATCTCACACACTAGTAAAGTAATGCTCAAAATTCTCCAAGCCAGGCTTCAGCAATATGTGAACCATGAACTTCCAGATGTTCAAGGTGGTTTTAGAAAAGGCAGCAGAACCAAAGATCAAATTGCCAATATCCGCTGGATCATTGAAAAAGCAAGAGAGTTCCAGAAAAACATCTACTTCTGCTTTATTGACTATGCCAAAGCTTTTGACTCTGTGGATCACAATAAACTGTGGAAAATTGTGAAAGAGATGGGAATACCAGACCACCTGACCCACCTCTTGAGAAACTTGTATGCAGATCAGGAAGCAACAGTTAGAACTGGACATGGAACAACAGACTGGTTCCAAATAGGAAAATGAGTATGTCAAGGCTGTATATTGTCACCCTGCTTATTTAACTTATATGCAGAGTACATCATGAAAAATGCTGGGCTGGAAGAAGCAGAAGCTGGAATCAAGATTGACAGGAGAAATATCAATAACCTCGGATATGCAGATGACACCACGCTTATGGCACAAAGTGAAGAGGAACTAAAAAACCTCTTGATTAAAGTGAAAGAGGAAAGTGGAAAAGTTGGCTTAAAACTCAACATTCTGAAAACTAAGATCATGGCATCTGGTCCCATCACCTCATGGGAAATAAATGGGGAAACAGTGTCAGACTTTATTTTTTTGGGCTCCAAAATCACTGCAGATGGTGATTGCAGCCATGAAAGTAAAAGGCGGTTGCTTCTTGGAAGGAACGTTATAACCAACCTAGACAGCATTTTAGAAAGCAGAGACATTACTTTGCCAACAAAGGTGCGTCTGGTCAAGGCTATGGTTTTTCCAGTGGTCATGTATGGATGTGAGAGTTGGACTGTGAAGAAAGCTGAGCTCCGAAAAATTGATGCTTTTGAACTGTGGAATTGGAGAAGACTCTTGAGAGTTCCTTGGATGCAAGGAGATCCAGCCAGTCCATTCTGAAGGAGATCAGTCCTGGTTGTTCATTAGAAGGACTGATGCTGAAGCTGAAACTCCAATACTTTTGCCACCTCATGCGAAGAGTTGACTCATTGGTAAAGACCCTGATGCTGGGAGGGATTGAGCGCAGGAGGAGAAGGGGATGACAGAGGATGAGAAGGCTGGATGGCATCACCGACTCGATGGGCATGAGTTTGAGTAAACTTCTGGTGTTGGTGATGGACAGGGAGGCCTGGCATGCTGCAATCATGGGTCGCAAAGAGTCGGACACGACTGAGCGGCTGAACTGAACTGACTGATAAATATTAACAAGATTTAATAAATTTAATATTTAAAGATACAAACAATATCTTTATAATATGAAAAAGATTTAATAAATTTCATATGCATTAATTTAGTCTTCAGTGGGGATGATGCACTGTACTTCTTGATTTCAAATATCAGTGTTAATGCAGTCATTCTTTTATCAATATCAACATCTATTCATTTTATATATACTTCTTGACTTACTTCTATGAGTGGCGACCAGTGCTTACCTATTAGACAACACAAATCTCAAATTAGTGAAGACCTAGATGTATGTTGAAAAATACTCAAGAAGGGGTGGGAAGTTGAAGAAAATAGACAAGTAAGGAAAGACAAATTAATGTGAGTGTGACTATAATGTGAGTGTATCTTTGGAAAAACATGGTACTTAAACCACTTTTTATATTGCTCAGAGTTGGTTCATAAAGAATCATAAAGATGGTGAGAATCCACCTGCAATGCAGGAGACCGGTGTTCAATCCTTCAGGTGAAAGAATCCCTGGAGAAATGAATGGCTACCAACTCCAGTATTCTTTCCTGGAGAATTCATGGACAGAGGAGCCTGGTGGGCTACAGACCATGGGTTGGCAAAGAGTCAGGCATGATTGAGTGACTAACACTTCTACTTTCACTTCAGCTAAATCTTAAGCAGAGACACTTAAAAACAAGAAAGGAGCACAGAGAAGTGGATTGTTATATTTGTGAGTTTGTGTACATATTTTGTTGTGATTTTTGACACTGTTGTTCTTCCTTCTGAATTTCTTTCATTTGTTTGAATAAAATACTTGGTACATTTGCAATCATTTCATCTGTAAGTGATATCATTTACAAAGGGTGAGTATAATTCTGAAAAATGGGTTTTTTTATTCTGTGATAGATGTTAAGATAAACATATGTTGATGTAAAAAGCTGATCATGATTGGAACAAGAAATTCAATTTTACTGAAGCCATTGGCACTACTAAATTATGAACTGCAAATGACTGCAAACTTTGTTCTCATTCAGTATCTCTGTTTTAAATAGTCCCATACATTTTTATGAGTTACATTTTTATATTGGCTTATTACACTTTAAAAAAAAATTTCTATTGCTAATGAAATTTATGAAAATATATGGTTCTTGTTAAGCCAATTCATCAGTGAATTAAGATTAATAGTAAAGGAGAGTGATGACAGTGGCGCCTATTTCAAGAATATTTCATTTAACATTGTTATTCTTGGCAGGCATCTACATTTAGCATAAATGATAGAGACTATTTTTAGTTTATAGCCTCTTTTCATTTTGTCAGAAAGTGATTTAGGCATGAGCAAAAAATTACTTCAAATTCTGCCATTCCCTTTTTCCTTACCTCAAATTCAAAACTGAATGTCAAGCTTAAGCATAGTTTGGCACTTTGTTTTTGTTTTTTTTTAATTTGAGTTTATATTTTTAATTATTCTTAGATCTGTTTGAATATATTTACTGACTTTTAAAATTTTTTCATGATATGTCGTGTATGTTGAACTCCTAGTGTGGTAATGCATAAACTGGTGATAAAAAATACTAAATTGACAGTATAAAAATTACTTTCCTAAATACAGCATTTGCTGTTTCTTTTCAAATATAAAATATTAGTAAAGCAGGGCTAACATTGTGAGTTTTAACTCTCACTATGATTTGATTATCCCTCTATAAAATGTACCTTCATTAGATCATTTATTTCACTATTCTATTAATCATCATAGAAAATGTATTTGCTAACTCATTTACACTCAATAGCCTCTAAAAAACACATATGCTTTTTCCTGATTTCACTGTAAAAATAAAAATAGAAGTAGCATTCATATATAGAAAACTCACTCTTTTATCAGTCTTTCTTTAAAACATTTTTGAATATTATTAAGTGTTCATGAATATTATGAAAAAATTATGAAAAAAATAATACTGTAATTTCTATTTTAAATATGGGAAAATCAAAAGATAATGGTTGAATGTGCTACCTAAAGTCACATACTTAAACAATGGAATTGAAAGTCAAACCTTGAAAATTTGGTCAAAGAATTCGGGCAAGCAAGCACTAAGCTACTTATTTCCATGATAGTCACAATGATTGCCTTAGTGATGCAATTGTGTAGTTTTCTCCTATGCTGTACACCAGGGCTGGCTGTCCCCTATGATCAGCAGAATATGAGGCTAACATTAAAGTATTGAAACTTCCAGTTTGTTGCTTGAATCTCTTGCTCTGATATTAGCTAGTTTCCATGCTGAGATGACACTTAAATAACCTTAAAGAGGTCCACATATAGAAGAAGCAAGGCTCAGAGCCAACCACCAGCACCAACTTCCCACGTACATAAAGTTACTTTTGTATGACTTCTGTGGCAATTAGTCCTACATATGTATGTATGATATAAAAAGACTACAGTCAATATGGTACATACCACAATCTTGTGGAGGTGCCCTAGCCAGAACCTCACAATCAACCAAAATCGAAATCCCATACCTTATTCATATATAAGACAATAGATGATTTTGGTTTTTTAAGCCAACTCATTTTGAGATTTGTTTCATAAGACTAAGCATACTAAATATACTAAATAAAGACTAAACAAGACTAAATATACTCACTTCTGAACTTTTCATTTAACTCATTGAATTTAAAAAGTCAAATAATAATTATGTTTCTATTGGTACAGTTGGTGTGAGAGGCTTGGAGACTAGCTTTTGTGCAATTTCATTCCTCCCAATGATATATTTCATCCCAGTTAATAATGCATGAATAATTGGAATTTCTGAATAATTAGAAATCTATGGATTTTAGTTTCAAAGTCTCAGTTTTAACCAATTAATCTGACTAGTTTTAATAAGTTGTAAAATATAACAGGAATAAAATATGCACTAGGTGAACAATATTGCATCAGCTTCACAAACGTTACACAAAATTTGATAGCTACCTATGATTTTAAGAGGTTTAAATTTAAATGCAAATTTAAGTATTATATAGAAAATCCAAAAAAATACAATAAAAACTATCAGAGAATAAAATCTTATATACACTGATTTTAGCTTAGTGGTAAGAGAAAAGAATTTTCAAATATTTGATCCATTTCTGCCAAGTGATTTACTCTGGTAAAAATTATTTTTGAGAAAAATATTATATAACTACTTAAGTGGAAAAATATAAGTAATGGATAAAAATGCTATTGAAGTTAGGATAGGAAAAATTATATTTTGGAAGTAACCAGTTTGCTCTACATAAAGTATGCTTAATTAGGGACTCCTCTTAATTGGGACTTTCCCATCTTATCAAATCGAGCCTAATGACAGGCAAGTGTAAAGACAGGTGTTTAATTGGGGTAGTAATTCTAGATAATTGGGGTGCCTGTGGGTGATCAAGAGTAGCTTACATCAATCTGATTTCCAGAAATTATGTCTTTGTAGGTATCTCCTGCTGTGCCTGTTTATTAGCTCTCTAAGAATGACCTCGCCACTGTTAAGAGAACAAATATCTTTTTAGCAGTACTGCTGCAATTTTTACCCACTCCAGTGTTCTTGCCTGGAGAATCCCGGGGATGGGGGAGCCTGGTGGGCTGCCTTCTATGGGGTGGCACAGAGTCGGACACGACTCAAGTGACTTAGCAGCAGCAGCAGCTGCAATTTTTGGTTCCTATCTCAGTTCTTAATCATATGATGATTCTTAAATTTTCTTTCTTCTATAAAACAACTACATTGTATATAGGATAACTCTAATATTACTTAGTGTTTCCAACTGAATATTAAAGCAAATAGCACACTAGAACTCATGAAATCAAACATTATAAATTAAATTACTGTAACATACTAAATTATAAGAAGTAATAATTATCACCTCTGAAAAATTGCCATGTGTAAGTAAACCACTTTGTTTGAAAATCGTTTGTCATTTCATTCTTAAAGAACTACTTAGAAGTTGTCTGAATTTCAAAATACACATTTTATTATATTTAATTATATGATTCTAATTAAATTACTGCAGCAATATAACATATAGTATTTTATTTTGTTCAGACATAATATAGAAGCATGAAAATTCACAGGATGAGGTAGAATTTTCTGCACATGAACTTCTACTTAGAGAAAAATTATTTCTTTACATCTATTATTCTTTGGAATATTTTTCAGTAGGAGTAATGCTAATTAATATCTGTACTATTTCTTTTACATTAAGATATATATTTTACAACTAAGCTTGTAACTTTTTAAGACTCATAGAAAGTTATACTGATACACAAAAATTCTGTAGAATTAAAGTTCCAGCAATCTTTGCAGATACATTTTTATTAGACTGTGTCCAAAGTAGAAATTGTAATAAATTTTCAAAGGAACATTTAGGTAACCCATTTTTCTAGGCATGAACCAGCAGGCTAAGTTACCCAGTACCAAGTCCTTCTGCTGCAGACCCCAGGACCAGGTCATCTGCCAGCACACCTAGGAAACAGACCTGTTCAGAATCTCTAACCAGGCCTACTGGTGAAAGGTTTCTCCTGCTGAACTCAGCCTATAAAGACTAGAAGATGTGAGCACTTCGTGAAGCACAGAAACCAATGCAAGACTACAAGGTTTATAAAGAATTAAGGAAACATGAAGCTGCTAAAGAAACAAAATAATGTTGAGTTATCAGTTCTAAAGGGTTTGCCTAGCAAAGCATTAAAATAATCATATTAATGAAGTTCAGGGAGGTTCACGAGAATCCATGAGGACATGTAAACATAACGAGGAAAACAATAGATAAAATGAGAAAACCAAACAGAAATTCTGGAGCTGAAGAACTGAACTAAAACATGGAAAAACCCTTTAACAGCAGATTTTATAAGGCAAAATAATCAGCAAACTCAAATACAGGTCATCTGAAATTATGTGGTGAGAGGAACAAAAAGATTAAAGAATGAAGGTCATCTACAGAACTTATGGGTGATCTTTGAATTGACCAGTGCATTTCTTATGGTAATCCCAGAAGGAGAGGAGAAAGGAACAGAAAACTTAAAAACTTCACAAATCAAGGGAGAGGAATGGACAACCATATTCATGAAAACAAAACTAATAAAAATATACTAAATCAAATGATAAGTCATCTACATTAAGATATATTATAATCGAATTTGTTATTTGAAAAGATAACTAAAATTGATAAAGCATTAGCTAAACTAAGAAAAGCAAAAAGAAGACTCAACAACTGGTAAAATCAGAAATAGAAGAGATATTACAGTTATGTAATGGAAATTTTAAAATTTTTTAATAAGTTTTATAAATAATTATATGCCAACACATTGAACAACCTAGAACAAATTAATAAACTCCTAGAAACATTCAACCTACAAACACTGATTCAAGAAGAAATAGAAGGCTGGGACAAACTAATAATGAGTAAGGAGATTGAAACAGTAATCAAATACCTCCCCACAAAGAAAAACCCAGGAGCAGATGACCAGATGACCTCACAAATCAATTCTAATAACATTTAAAGAATAATTAATTCCAGTTCTTCTTAAACTCTTCTAAGAAGCAGAAGAAACACTTCTAAACTTATTAGGAGGCCAGTATCACCCTGATAACAAAGCCAAACTAAGTCATCAAAAGAGAATTATAAACCAATATTGAGAATTATAAACCAATTATAAATCAATTATAAACCAATATAAACATGGATGAAAAATTATTAAAATATCAGCAAAATGGAAATGAATTCAATAGCTCATTAAATGGATCAGAGGCCATAATCAGGTGTTGTCCCCTGAATGCAATGATGGTTCAATATATGCATGTAAAATAGTGTGATATACTACATTAAAAATTAAGAATAAAAATTATGCAATCATCTCAATATATGCAGAAAAAATATCTATTGTTTTTTTTGCTATTTTATATAATAATGATTAGATAAATTCAACATCCTTTCATAATAAAATTCTTAGCAAAGTAGGTGTAGAAGGAATGGATCTCAACATAAAAAAGACCATACATGACAAACTAACATCATACTCAAAGGTGGTAAAAAGTTGAAGGCTCTTTGTCTAAGATCAGAAATAAGGCAAGGATGTCCACTTATGATTTCTATTCAACATAGCACTGAAAGTGCTTGTAGCTACAGCAATTAAGCAAGAAAAATAACTAAAGACACCTGCATCAGTAAGGAAGAAGTAAAATTATCTCTGTGAATGACATTATCTTATAAGCAGAAAGTCCTAAATACCCTCAGCATACATACATCACACACATACACACACACACAACATAATAAAGAGGGCTGAAGGAAATTTTGGAAGTGATGGGTATGTTTATGACATAGGTCATGGTGATAGTTTCACTCCTATAAAAATGAATTGTTATATATATATATGCATGTATGTATGTATATATATGTATGAAAAAAGTATATATGTGTGTGTGTATATATATGTATGTATGTATGTATGAAAAAAGTATATATATGTATGTATGAAAAATGTATGTATGTATATGTATGAAAAAAGTATTTATGTATGTATGAAAAAAGTATGTATGTATGTATGTATATATATATATATATGTATGAAAAAAGTGAAAGTGTTAGTTCTTCAGTTCTAGGGACTGTGTGTTTCCCCACACAGTCTTTGTGATCCCATGAACTGCAGCCCACCAGCCTCTCTGTTCATGGAATTTTCCAGGCAAGAATACCGGTGTGGATAGCCATTCCTTTCTCCAGGGGATCTTCCTGACCCAAGAATCAAACCTGGGTTTCTTGCATTGCAGATGGATTCTTTACCATCTGAGCCACTAGAGAAGCTTATACACACACACACACACATATATATTTATTTGTTTATTTTTGTATATGCATGTATATACACATATATTGAAAAATTTATCCTTACCAGATCCATTTTTGTTACTATAGATTTATGTGTCATCCCCTTAAGAGTAAATTTACTTTACTTAAAGTCTAGCCCCAATATTGACTACTTTATAAATATTTTTGACTGTCATTATAAAGGTTAGGTAAAACTTGTTTAGCACAATTTGATACTCAAAAGGAAGAAGGAAGAAAAGAAGGAATGAAGGAAGGTAAAAATTAGGAAGAATACAAACATGGAAACAAAAGTGAAAAAATAATTAAATTCTATTGTTGTATTTTGAAGTGGTGAGATATTACAAATCATTTGAAGTTATTTGACATATAAAGAAGAATTTAAAGATTGCTTCATTGAATTATTAGAAATACCTGAATATTCATGTTAAGTTGCAAAATATTGTTTCAAGAACTTAAGATGTAGAAAGATACTTCAAACAGAAAAGAAATAACAAATATACTACAAAGATAAAAAGGAAGGTAGGAAAAAAGGGAACAATGGAAAGAAGGATAAAAAAAATAGAAGGATAGATAGATAAATGCAATATTGAATGACATACTGCAAATTTGTCTGAATATAGATGCATATAAAAATATTTGCATTTTTATTTAACCTAAGTATGTGTTTCAAGCAAAAGATATCTTCCATGATATCTTCTAATCACTGTCGGTCAAATGACTATGACAAATAACCACTAGTGTTTTTTATCGATCTAAAAATTACTGGCCAAAGATGCAAACTTTCCAGAATGACTACTAGTAGCTTGGAGAAATTGTGGAGAGGGAGGTAAGAAGGGATAAGGATAGAGGGAGTTAAGGAGAAGAGACAGAGGGAGAGAGAGAATGAATGGGAATGAGAGAGATTACTGATCAGCTGCGACTGTTACACCAGGCCAGCCCATGCACCAGATATTTGCATGAAGAGAGCAAATTGTATATCAGACTGAATTGTACCTTCAGGTGACTTTTGACTGGGAGTGTATGAGAGAGAAATCAGCTGTAAATAGTCAATGATTTAAGCACTATCTTCGGGGGCAATTTTTTCTCTATTAGACATCCAGAACAATCTGAGAAGGGATGCCTGAGACTGGAAAACCATAATATTGGAATTTCTCAGCAAATACTTGTCATTTTCACTGATAATGATAAGTAACTACAAAGAAAGCAGATACACTCTTCATGTTATATGTGCAAAAGAAAAACACTAAGAAAAATGTTTCAAAAGAAATTTTAAAGTGGCTAATATATTAACATTTAGGTGAAAGTCATTAAGTTAGTTACTCAATGTAATAGGCAAGTAAAAAGTACATTAATCATTTAAGTATTTGTAGTATAAAAATAATTATGGATTGAAAATGAGGGTAGATAATTTTTAAATTATATAAACTGTTATTTTTGCATGTTAAATTAATTGCTTATAAATTAAAATATATTTAAGGTCATATAGTCATTTTATACCTAGTATCACAAATACTATAGATTTGTATATTTCTAACACTGGTTCCAAATAGGAAAAGGAGTACATCAAGGATGTATATTGTCACCCTGCTTATTTAACTTATATGCAGAGTACATCATGAGAAATGCTGGGCTGGAAGAAGCACAAGCTGGAATCAAGATTGCTGGGAGAAATATCAATAACCTCAGATATGCAGATGATATCACCCTTATGGCAGAAAGTGAATAGGAACTAAAAAGCCTCATGATGAAAGTGAAAGAGGAGAGTGAAAAAGTTGGCTTAAAGCTTAACATTCAGAAAACTAAGATCATGACATCTGGTCCCATCACCTCATGGGAAATAGATGGGGAGACAGTGGAAACAGTGTCAGACTTTATTTTTGGGGGCTCCAAAATCACTGCAGATGGTGATTGCAGCCATGAAATTAAAAGACGCTTACTCCTTGGAAGGAAAGTTATGACCAACCTAGACAGTATTTTAAAAAGCAGAGACATTACTTTGCCAACAAAGGTCCATCTGGTCAAGGCTATGGGTTTTCCAGTGGTCATGTATGGATGTGAGAGTTGGACTGTGAAGAAAACTGAGCACCAAAAAATTGATGCTTTTGAACTGTGGTGTTGGAAAAGTCTCTTGAGAGTCCCTTGGACTGCAATGAGATCCAACCAGTCCATCCTGAAGGAGGTCAGTCTTGGGTGTTCATTGGAAGGACTGATGCTAAAGCTGAAACTCCAGTACTTTGGCCACATCATGCGAAGAGCTGACTCATTGGAAAAGACCCTGATGCTGGGAGGGATTAGGGGGGCAGGAGGAGGAGGGGCGACATAGGATGAAATGGCTGGATGGCATCACCGACTCAATGGGCATGAGTTTGAGTAAACTCTGGGATTTGGTGATGGACAGGGAGGCCTGGCGTGTTGCGATTCATGGGGTCGCAAAGAGTCGGACACGACTGAACAACTGAACTGAACTGAACACCCAGTTTAAAAAAGATAATGGTTAATCAAGTTATTCTACTTATAATTAAAGAATAATATAACTTCAAATATATGGTTTTTAGTAATAAAACGTTGAGGTTATGTAAATACATAAATGCTTTTGGATATTTTTGAATTTAAAAAGTTAGATTAAAATAGTGAGCATTGAATATTTTAATACTACAATATTTGAACAATTTTCAAATATAATACTTAAACAATTTAATATTTTTAAAATAATATAATATTTTTGAAATCACAGTGAAAAGCTTAGTGGAAATAAAACTGCCAACAATATACAATATTTTATTAAGTAGATTTTTACTATTGTAAAATGTCTTTTTATTGACAGCTTTCATGGTTGTGTAAGTCATCAAAATCTTTAAAATAGATTTAGCATTTCACCATGCATATTTATATCTCTTTTAATAATCTACTAATTTGGGTAATAGTGACTCACTTTCATGCCTTAATCAATTTTTTTCAGATTGGATCATGTGACTTGCAACATGTCAAATCTTATTCTCACTTTTTCCTCAAATAAAAAAAGTAGCAGCTGCTAAGGATGCATTAATAATTCCTTGGGTGAGAGTTTAACAATCATATATGCAAAATCTGTTTCAGTATGTTTGTGCATACTGACTTGAAAAACTCCTTGACACTTACATTTTTCTATTGACACTACCTGAATTACATGCACATAAAAGTGATTACATACAACAGTAACAATTTTGATTTGAAAAGTACACCCTAACCAATAGAGGAAAGCCTGATGTATCATTTTACATTCCAATGAGCATCTCATTCTAAGGTTTTGCATACCTAGGAATTTAATAATGGCAAAGGTATTAAAATTTTACAAGTTAATCTATAGATTACTGAATTAGAAGAAATTAGTCTTACAGTTTTTTCAATCAAATTTCTACACAACTATGAAGTCATCTTGGTTTTATAATACTTATTATTAACACAGAATTTCCTTAATACCTATTGAATACATGACAGATTCTTATTTAATCCTTACAAAAACATAGTACATGTTACTGATACCAGGATAATCCTCCCCGCTCCTCCCCCACCTCATTTTTTTTTCCATAGTTTCTCAAGATAAAATGTGCAAACACTGAACTTACCTTTGTAAGTTATAACTACCATTAGTCACACAACTTCACAATGTTATCAGAGTCAGGAAATCTGCTGGTTCAAATTAGACAGCAAGATATAAACTTTTATAACAACTCTTAAGCTATCTTCCTGTTAGAGTATCTAATTCTACAAAACTCCCATTAGTGTTAAAATGCATATAAGTGTTCGGTATAGGAAAAAGGGATAGGATTAGGAAAAAGGAGTCCAAAATGGCGGCCAAAGAACAAAGAAAGGAAAAGCCTGCAAAAATGGAGCAAAGAAAATCCAAGGACTTGAGTGAGAACATGAGGTGAAACAAACAGCCCTCCTAGCTAACCCAATTTATATAGGGCAGGCTCAGGGGGAGGAGGAAAAACATATAAAGAGAGGGGCCAAAGTTGAGCCAAACTGAGCCCCTCTTTTCTTTTGGGTTGGTCTGCCCTCACGCCTGGAGGATGTATTTTCCTTTGCTTGCCAAATAAAATTGAGCTGTAACCGAGCTGTAACACTGGTCTGCTGTTTCTAATTTTTGCTGCAGCGAGACAGAACCGAGGTAATTACACACTCCCTTGACATATCTGGTGTCATTTCTCGAATTTAACCTGTCTGAAACAACCTCCACTCGGCCCCCATGAGGCAGAGGCCAAGCACCGCAGAAGCCCAACTCAGTGAAAGCTCACACAGTGGAAGCTGAATGCAAAGCAAATCCAGAGCAATGGAAGCGACAAGAAGCCCAGTGTTCTGGAAACTGGGACAGCAAAAATAAACTCAGCAGAAAGCTCATGCAGCTCAGTCTCAGATGCCAAAAGACCTCTGGTTAAGTTAGGAGGTATTCATCCCATGTGTGGTTAGTTTTTGTGAGCTGGGTGATTTCATATGCTATTGAATGGGAGGACCATTCCAACAATTGGGGAACCACCCATTCCTAGGTCTTTTGATAGTGCCTTGGAAATGTCATGGCACCTCTGGCCGTGTCATTTAGCTTGCAGATTGAGGATCAAGGTTCAGTTGAATTTGACTTGTCTGTCATCTTGGACAGGTTTGATTTTAATGGATTTATGTTTTGTCCTTGGGCTATGTCATTCTTTCAAAAGTTGTGCCTTACCCCTTCCCTCCTGTTTCATGCTCTTTTCCTGAGCCCTGTCCAGGCCCCCAGTGTTGCCTCTACAATCTTCTGGAGGGACAACCAGAAAATAGCTGGCTCTTGGAAGGGAAATACTGTAAAATATCAAATTACTCTAGATATTCAGGCCTTCATCTTCCATATTTCCTACATCATGTGTAACATCATCTTTCAGTGAACCCGCTAGGGCGGGTGACAGGCACAGAATGCCTGGTAGATGTTCATCTGTTGGTGGCATTCCCTTCAAGGGCAATTGGGCTTCAGGGGATAATGTTTGTTACTTTGGGAGTTAGCCCTGCAGGCCGTTTGACCCCAAACCTTTACCACCCTTCACCTAAAGTTACAAATATACCCCTAGATCAAACCTCTACTCCATTTTTATGGAACATCTGGTCTGTTGCCTCTTATCAATTTGTTCTCAAGCCACTTATTAACTCCTACAACCAGGACCCTGCCCCCTTGTAGGCAACATTGTTCTACCTTGCTTATTACTAAAATACTCTTAAAGCCCCTAACACTCCTTTGTCATTACTTCTGTTATTACCTAAAGTGGGTTTATGGCAATGAAATGTTTACCATTGGAAACACCCTAAGCTGCTCTTATGGAGGGCTAGGGGAGGAAATCAGTGACTTACATTTCCTCAGAGCAATAAGAGGATAAGGCTTATGCTATTTTGCCAGGTTCCCAGTCTCAGGGCACAGGATTGGATTGCTTTACATTGTGGTATCTAATCCCATCCATGGTGGATAAGCCAGCAATGAGTTAAGATTGCAAGCCCTTAATCCTACACAGCACTGGTCATGCTGGAGACCTTGGGGATGCCCAACTCCAGCGTGGGGTTCACAGGAGGTCGACAAGCCTTGACCTGCCTAGGGATCCAGTCCCCAGGAGGTTGTCACACCTCAACCTACTCAGGGATTCACTAGTCTGGCAGTCCCAGGATGTCAACATGCCTTGATCTGCCTAGGGATCTTGTCCTTGAAAGGTTGTCACGCCCCAACCTGCTCAGAGATCCACCAGTCCAGGGGTCCCAGGAGGCCGAAGTGCCCTGACCTGCCTGGGGATTTGAAGTCCACGAGGCTGTCACATCTCAACTTGCCTGGGGATCTGCACCCTCACCCGGGGATGACCAGCTCTCAGGTTGCAGCAGTACTGTGTAGGATAAGCTTCAGAAAGACTCACCCTAAGGAATTCCACACATGGAAATAAAAAGAACCCTATTAGTTGTGGGACTGTGCCCGGTCTCAACAATAACTCAGTAGTCCAACGAGAACCCTATTGCCTTTCTGGAAAGTTTAAAAGAAGCCCTCCAAAAGTTTACCAATCTGGACTTAGACTCTTACAAGGGACAAATGATTTTAAAGTACAGATTCCTGTCCCAATGTGCATCTGACATCAGGATAAAGTTACAACAGGACAGTAGCAGTACCCTGCTGCCTCTTTAGATGATATTGTCCAAGCAGCCACCAATACCTTTTATAACAGAACAGGAAAGGGAGGACAAGCCCCAGGAAAGGGAGAAAAGGAAAGACATAAGGCATGCCCAGATGCTGTCCCCCCTCCAGGGAAGCCCTATAGCAAACCCCGAGTCCTTGAAGGACAAAGCACAAGGCAAATGTCTAATCTGTAGACAGATGGGACAATGGGCCAAAGAGTGTCCAAACAGTGGCAAGTCTCCTAAAATGACTTGCTACAAATGCCATCAATTGGGACAATGGGCAGCAGTCTGCCTTTGGGACCCAAGAGCCTCAAGGTCAAGTGCCAAGCCTTCCCTCATGATGGTTCAACAGAACTGAAGCAGCGCACTCCAGCCAACCTGCCTGTCACATATAACCATCATGGGGCTGGAGCCAAGGGTGCAACTGGATATGGCAGGTAGGTCCTAGAATTTCTTGGTTGACACAGGGGCTACCTACTCTGTCCTGACCTCCTACTCTGGAGCCTTCTCCTCCCAAATCTGTACTATTTTGGGTGCTACAGGAAAAACAATTACAAAATGATTCACCCAAGCACTTCTTTGTTGCTGGGATAGACAAATATTTCCCCACCAGTTTCTGGTTGTCCCTGAGTGTCTGACTCCCTAATTGGGAAGAGATTTTTCCCTGCTTTTGAAATCTTTCAGCTATTGCAGTCCTGATAGAAGATGCTTTAAAACTCTCTCTTGGGGGCAATCTATTTTTACCAGTCACCAAGTGAAACAACTTCTCAATGGGAGAGGCCATTTATGGATGTTTGATCAAAGGATCCTCAGATATCTAGTAGTGCTGATGGAAAATCCAGGCCTCATTATATCCCCTTGTGAGGTTCTTAACCCAGCTATGCTCCTGCCTACCCCCAAGGGTTCTCTCCCATTTTATTCTTGCTTAGAAACTTTGGACAACTGGACAAAACCCTGAGAGCGATTGTCAGAAGATCCTTTGACCAATCCTGAGGAAATCTGGTAAACTGATAGAAGCAGCTTTCTCTTGGATGGAAAAAGAAGAGCCAGATATGTAGTAGTCTCCAATTTTGAGATCATAGAGGCTAAACCTTTGCCACCAGGTACTTCAGCCCAATTAGCTGAGCTCATAGATCTGACTCAAGTTTTAGAGATGGGAAAAGGAAAAAGAATAGCCATTTACTCTAACTCCAAGTATGCCTTTCTGATGCTACATGCACATGCTGTTATTTGGAAAGAAAGAGGTCACTTGACCACCCAAGGGTCCCCAGTCAAATATGGTGATCAAATCCTTAGGGTCTTGGAAGCAGTCCATCTGCCTGCTGAAGTTTCAGTCTCCCACTGTAGAGGACACCAAAAAGGGAGCATAGAAGTGGCATGAGGGAACCAACCAGCCGACAAGGCAGCTAAGAGAGCAGCACTACAGACCAATGACCTAATAGGGGTTGCCACCTTAGTTCTGAAGACTAATTTGCCAGAAACCCCTTCATATTCTGATGGAGAAGGAAATGGCAATCCGCTCCAGTACTCTTGCCTGGAAAATCCCATGGACGGAGGTGCCCGGTAGGCTACAGTCCCTGGGGTTGTGAAGAGTCAGACACGACTGAGCAACTTCATTTTCACTTTTCACTTTTATGCATTGGAGAAAGAAATGGCAACCCACTCCAGTGCTCTTGCCTGGAGAATCCCAGGGACAGAAGAGCCTGGTGGGCTGCCGTCTCTGGGGTCGCACAGAGTCGGACACGATTGAAGCAATTTAGCAGCAGCAGCAGCCTTCATGTACTGATGGTTAAGATTCTTAAAGCTAAGAGTGAGGGCTTTCAAGAAGATCATATGGGGTGGTTGCAAAAGGATGGACTCCTTTTTCTGCTTGGAAACCTCCATGGAAGTTGGTTAACTCCTAACATGCCACTACTCATTTAGGGGAGAAGGCCCTCCAAAGATTGCTAGAAAAGTCCTTCAGAGGAACAGGCCTCCAAACGACCTTAAGGCAAGTGGTCTCCTCTTGTCCCAATTTCCAATTAAACAATCCCCAAGGAGTTCAAATACCCCAGCTGGCCCAGCATATCCAACTATGTGCTACTGCCCAGGAGAGGATTGGCAGATGGACTTCACCCAGATGCCAGTTTCTCAAGGGTATAAATACCTACTAGTCATGATAGATATATTTACAGGATGGACTGAAAGCTTTCCCACCCAGACTGAGAAGGCTGAGGAGGTGGTAAAAAACTGCTCCACGAAATCATTCTGAGATTTGGTCTCCCCAGGTCATTACAAAGTGTCAATGGGACATCATTTACTTCTAAGGTCATCCAAGAGGTCTCTAAAGCATAGGTCATTACTTATTATCTCCATTGTGCCTGGAGGTCTCAGTCTTCAGGAAAAGTAAAAAGAGTCAGCTTACATTCTTAAAATCAGCAATAAAAAAGATAAACCATGAGACCTCCCTGGGATGGAAGGAAGCTTTACCAATAGCTCTCCTCTGCACCCATGTTGCCCCTAAGGAACAGGTTGATCTTAGTCCTTATGAGATACTATATGGGGGACCATTTGCTTATCAGTGACCTCTTCCTGTATCCAGAGGCTCAGACCCTCCAGTCTTATACCATGGCCATTGGGCAATTACAACAAGATATATGCATGTGGGGTGTCAACCAGGACCCAAAAGATTCTAAAGAACCACCCCTATATGCTCCAGGGGCTCAAGTCCTAATTAAAGTCTGGAAATATGGATTTCCAACCGCTCAACTTCAGCCTGCATGGAAGGGTCTCTACCCTGTATTACTTTCTACCTCCACAGCAATCAAGGTACCAAGACATGACTCCTAGAGTCACTACTCATGAGTCAAGTCATGGAAGAATACAGAAGAGGACACTCAATACACATGTGAGCCCCTGGGAGATCTATTCAGGACTACAAATTAGTGCCATTTTAATGAACACCCCCCAAATTAAGTTTCTGGGGATAAGATTTCTCAGGATAGCTCTAAAGAGCCAAAACAGTTTGGCAAGGGTTGTACTCCAAAATAGACCAGAGATAAATCTCCTGATCCCTGAACAAGGAGGGGCTTGAGCCATCTTGAATGAGACGTGTTGTTTCTGGATAAATGCCTCTAGCTAAGTTAAAGAAAGTCTCACGGTCCTCAAGAAAAACATTCAGATCCTATGGGATCTCAAAGAATAATCTGGAGAGTCCTCAGGGTAGCTACAATCTCTCTGAGGGATCCCTCTCCTGACAACGGGGACTTTGGAGTTGGCTAATGCCCTTACTAATTCCTGTTATCACCATATTGATGCTGCTTATGGTTACTCCATGTATTATCAATTATCTAACCCATTTTATCTCTGTCCAGGTCAACAAGCTACAACATGCAGTGCCAGTTCAACAAGGATATATAAAACTACATGGAAAATATCACTCACCCTTAGATCAACACGATGATAAGGACTCTGAGGCTTGAGACTAGCAAGGGGTGGAGGCCCAATGCCCCTCGCCATCCCAGCTCATCAGGAGGTAGCCAGAGAGACCTCAATGCCCCTCCTCCCAAAGAACTGGGCCTCCCATCTCTAGAGGTGGGAATGTTAGGTAGTTAGAATAGGAAAAAAGAGTCCAAAATGGCAGTGGCTAAAAGACAAAGAAAGGAAAAGCCTGCAGAAATAGAACAAAAGAAAAGCCGAGGACCAGAGTGAGACCCTCAGGTGAAACAAACAACTATCCCGGCTAGCCCAATTTACATAGGGCAGGTTCAGGGGGAGGAGAAAAAGCATATGTAAAGAGGAGCCAAAATTGAGCCCCTCTCTTCTTTTGGGTTGGCCGTCCCTCACTTCTCATGGATGTATTTCCCTTTGTTTGCCGAATAAAACTGAGCTGGAATCAAGCTGTAACACTGGTCCGCCATTTCAAATTTTTGCTGCAGCAAGACAAAACCAAGGTAATTCCACACTCCCCCAACATATCCAAAAGGCAAGAGAGATGGATTCAAATATTCTTGCTAATCTGAGTTCATTCAAATTATTTTGAGTATTAAGTATACCTACAATAATTTATATTTGGCCTCCATAGGTTTAAATTATTACTTATAATAATTTTTATTTGGCCTCTGTAGGCATCTGAGTCCTGGTGGCTCAGATAGTAAAGAATCTGCCTGCAATGCAGGAGACCCAGGTTCTATCCCTGGTGTGAAAGATCCCCTGGAGAAGGGAATGGCAACACACTCCAGTATTCTTGCCTGGAGAATTCCATGGACAGAGGAGCCTGAATGGGCTACAGTCCAGGCAGTTGCAAAGAGTCAAACATGACTGAGAAACTAACACTTTCTGTAATTTTAGGGTGCAGGAATTTAAGTATTATTTCTTTCCAGCTCTAAGAATTAGTTTGAAAACTATAAAAAAGTGAAATCTGCATTCATTTTTAATTTTCCTTTTTGAGGGTGGCAGTTTTTATTTTATTTTTAAAATTTATTTATTTCAATGGAGGCTAGTTACTTTACAATATTGTAGAGATTTTTGCCATACATTGACATGAATTTAAGCTCCACTGTATTCACTGAAGTTAAAAAATTGTTTTTGATGTCATGTTATGGAGTGATATTTACATTAAACACATGCTTTAGGTATGTAAAACACTAAAACCACATAAATTGACCCCCAAACCAGGGTACGTGTTCTTAGCATGTTTAATATGGGCTATTCTAAGCTAAGATGTTCAGTAGATTGGTTATATTAAATTTATCTTTGACCTACAATATTTTCAACTTACACAGAGCTTATTGAGATACAACTCCATGGTAGATTTCAGTTCATTTCAGCTGCTCAGTTGTGTCCACTTTTTGCAACCCCACGGGCTGCAGGATGCCAGGATTCCCTGTTCATCACCAACTCCCAGAGCTTACTCAAACTCATGTCCATCAAGTTGGTGATGCCATCCAACCATCTCAGTCTCTGTTGTCCCCTTCTCCTCCTGCCTTCAATCTTTCCTAGTATCAGGGTTTTTTCTAGTGAGTCAGTTATTTGCATCAGGTGGCCAAAGTATTGGAGTTTCAGCTTCAGCATCAGTCCTTCCATTGAATATCCAGGATTGATTTTCTTTAGGATGGACTGGTTGGATCTTCTTACAGTCCAAGGGACTCACAAGAGTCGTCTCCAACGCCACAGTTCAAAAGCGTCAATTCTTCAGCGCTCAGCTTTCTTTACAGTCCAACCCTCACATCCGTACATGACTACTGGAAAAACCATAAATTTGACTAGATGGAAATTTGTTGGCAAAGGAATGTCTCTGCTTTCTAATATGCTGTCTAGGTTGATCATAGCTTTCCTTCGAAGGAGCAAGTGTCTTTAAATTTCATGGTAAATTTAGGTGATCTATATTCACTCAATCAACAAAGTACATTGAACACAGATTATATAATCTGCTTTTGTGAATTTCATGTTAATGAAGTCATGAACTAGTTTTAAAATGTTAAATTCCAGAGGCAGAGATAATTGAGTAGTTGAATACATTATATGCAGACAACAATGGGTGAGAATAGCTCCCATTTGAATAAATAATTATGCTATTGGAAGTTAGAGGAGGAAAAAATTGCAATCCTTGATTGGGAGCATTTAGAAATGGCTTGATAAATTTGACTTTATTTGAACTTTGATGAAGTCTGCAGTTATGTTTTTTCTTCTCTCCTTTTTTCTTAAATTTTTAATAGAAGGATATTGTACAACTGCTTTTATTAATTTGTTTCAGTTTTATATATTTTGCTTATTTTAATAGCTATTGCAGGTAATAAATCCATAGATTATTTATTAAGGCATAAGATAGTCTCCCAATATGCACTGAAAACAAAAGCTTGAAATAGGAAAAAAAAAAAAAAAAAAAAAAAAAAAAAAAAAAAAAAACCACTGACCTGCAAATATACATGTATTTAAATAGCAAGTGGACAGTTTTATTTTGCTATATAAACCATCGGGTTTCCTAGGTGATCCATTGGTAAAGAATCTGCCTGCCAATGCAGGAGACACAAGACATGGATTATATCCTTGGGTAGGGGAGATCTCCTGGAGGAGGAAATGGCAGATTATAACACTACTGAGGACTCAGGCATATAAACCATTAGCTGATCCTTCGTTTCAATTTGCAAAGCAAAATTAGCCCAGATTACTGAGTGCAAGCACCTGAGCTCATGGATTATTGCACTCTAGTTTGAAAACTGGCCCATAAACAAGGGGAATGAGAAACCAAAGAAAGAGGCAGACCACTCCAGACCAGTAGCTGGCGGTTTTAATAAGCAAGGGAACACATACAAGACTTGGGAGGCCATAGGAGAAGTAGATCACTGTGCTCAACTTTCAGAGAGGCCTTAACTGGGTTCAGTCATGTACACCAGAGCTCCCCAACCTTTTGGGCACCAGGGGTGGGTTTCATGGAATACAAGTTTTCTGCAGATACTGGTGGCGATGGTTTTGGTTTGGTTCAAGCACATTACATTTATTGTGCACTTTATTTCTATTAGTGTCACATCAGCTCCACCTCAGATCATCAGGCATTAGATCCTAGAGTTTGGGACCCCTGATGTATACAATCCAGATGGTCTCTATAACACATTGTCCTTGGAACAGCTCCTATTGTGGGAGTGATGGGCGGAGTGTATATTTCAAGGTCAGGGGAGGGCTGAGGAGCCTCTGACTTGAGTATGTCACACAAGTGAACTCACAGTCGCATCCTCTTGATGATCTCCTCCAACTTACCACGTCTCTTTCATAATAAGTGGTCATACACTCACAAATCATGTATGCATATTATTTTTTTTAATGGTGGCATCTTCACAGTTTCCTATGTATTTTAGTTTTCAGAGTAAAACTAATCACTGCTTACATAACATGTGAAATGTTCTCCAAGAAATAATTATTTTATATATGTACATTTTCAAGCATCATACTGATGACTGTATGAGTTTCCCAGAGGTGGTGTAGAAAACTGTAGTAAATATTTGTGGCTGAAAACAACAGAAACTTAGTGTCTCACATTTATGGAGGCTAGAATTAAAAAATCAAGCTGTTGGCAGGTTCATACTCTTCTCTTGCCTTTTCCAGATTGCTGGTGGTTGCTGGCAATCCTTGGTGTTCTTTGATTTGTAACTACAACTCATTTCAAACCACTGTAGTCATCAAAAATGATATGAATACATATGATAAGTTAATTTAAAATTATGCAAAAGGCCAAATCTCTAAAACTTTATATATCTATGTTATTTCATTCTAATATGTGTATATGTATATTATCTAATTATTATCTTACATTAAAAATTATTTTTCTAAAGTGCCAAATTTCTTGGTAAACATAAGAGTATGTTCAGATGTATTACCTTTCTTCTTCTCCTTCTTTTTTTTAAAAATATTTTTAGCCTCTCTGGGTTGCTGTTTGGATGAATTTTTTTCTGTGTATATTGAGTATTTCTGTGATATAACATTTATATGTGAAATATATCAACTTTTAAAATAAACTATTTGTAAATTGAATTTTTTGATAATTTTAAAATAATTCTATATGTATGAGATTAATACTTGACTTAGTAAAAAACACAAAGCACAAGAACTCAACAATCATAAAAACAGCATATTTTTTGGTGATCTAAAAAAGCCTTGAGCAATATCATGGCATATTTTTGGTGTCACAGTTTATTTCACATGAAAACTGTTATCAGCAACCTAAAGGGAAAGCTAAGGAACAGTGAGTGCTGAAAATCACAGGTTTTTAAGGAGGGGATTTTAGTGTAAAGAGATAGAGCATCTCTTGACTCAGCATTTTGTTGCAAACTCACCAGTCTACAAAACAAATGAATCAAAACTGTAATTCTCCTGGGTCATTCAACCTTATTCATGATTGCATCATAGAAATGATGCTCTCTTTAGCCTCTGAAATCTTGAAAGTTATTATAAAGTAAAATTATAGATAAGTGGAGTAGTTTCATCATCAAGTTCAATTCTACAAAGAGGAAAGACAAAACCTGTTTCTGCCATCAGCAGAACCTGCAAATGTGTCAGGGGAAGGTTCCAAAACAACATCTTTTCTTTGTGAATGTGTTATAGCAATACTAGTATATCAGAGGACAAACATGCTTCTGTAAAATAAGATGTTTGATGTCATATATTTATTTTTGATACAACAGTCTTCTTAGTGTATTTATGAATTGCACACAATTTATTGCACCAGAAATCCATTGCATCCACCTTCACTCTTTACCACTCTCTCCACGCCAATCATAAAAGCATTTATGCTGTGAAGGCACTTATAGACTATAATTGAAGCAGTGCTATAAATGTCTGCATTGGCAATACTCTGCTGTACTTGAACCTATATTTGAAGAGCAGTCTCATGAACTGAAAATATTTTGTTTTGGAAAAAAAAACTGTTGGACATATTTCCCCAACTTTTATCTTTTGTTGAATGCTTCTGTTAACTCTTCCTATCAATTTTCCATCTCTTCCTTTAAAGAAAGTGACTTCCCTTTCCAATCTGCTTCCTTATTTCAACCATAAGGTTCTAACCGTAGCTTTACATTATATTACTAGGAATTTCTGCCTATATTTATTTGTTCCAGAAATTTACAATAAAGCCACTGTTTCTAAGAACTACACAAGTCTATGTTCAAATCACATGAAATAACTTGTCTGAAAAACACAGAAAGAAAAGTGGAATTGAAAGGCACATTACTGACAACATTAAGTTGCTGGTGCCAAATGTTTTAGGAATGCAGGCATGTATTACAAACTCATAACTAAATGAAATTCACCATATATTTTACTGTTTGTCTAAGATACTTCAGGATGAATTTCTTGTATTTCTTTCATTTTTCTTACTTACTTCTATTTGTCTCACAAGAGAAATAAAGATATTTATCATGAAAAATAAAAAAAGGCAAACTAAATCATTATTAATAGCATCCTCTATTGGAGGAAGTGATTAAGGTATTCTTAAAATATTGCTTAGGTTAACAGGCAACAGATGACAAACATAATGACAGGGATTGAAAGTAATCCTATTAGAAGTAGTTTTCTAACTAACTGCTACTTTATCTTTCCATGAACATATTAATTATTAATCAATGTTTCTTACTTCATAGTGTAAACATGTTGATGGGATGATGGGTTTTGATATTATAAATATGAAAATAAATTATAAATCATTGGTTATTTGTAAACAATTTGTTTTCCTTAAGCAAATATTTGTGCTTTTAACCAAAAGAGTTGTAGAGAAAAATCAATCACTTAAGAACATTTTATAGTGTGTCTACCTTTTTGCTTGCTTCATTAATCAGTACATAAAGTATTTAATGGTTATTTAGGAAAAAAGCCAGGGAAATTAATATACTAGTGTCTCTCCCCCCACATTGTCTAATGTGCCCCAGAGCTTTCCATTGGTTGACATCAAAGTGAAGTCAAAGGTATGGGAACACATCAATATGTGTCATAGAAGTCATTCTTCTCAGGAAGCGAGCAGGAATGAGGCAACAAGAGTCCATATGGAATGTCAAATAGAAAATATTTGTTAAAAGCACTCTTTTCCCTTTATCATCAATTCTAATTTTAGTTCAGGTAAATATAATGTGCTTTCAATGACCAGAATTCACACAGATCCACCATCATAAATCTTCTTATTGATATGTGAATTACACATAAGTCTTACTCCAATCTAACACCTAACATATCAGCCATTATTGTGTTCTTTCTAGGGTTGCAAAAATAAATAAGTAAATAAACACTTGAATAAATAAATAAATAAAGGTATGTGGGTGATTAACAATCCTATGAACATAAATGTCACATGTCCCACTTAACGTTTGTCACAACTCTTTGCTGGTAATCTCCCTTGACCGCTATCTATTTTATATTCTCCTGTCTCCGATTAGCACATCAGTTATAAGGGGAGAAATTCAGTTACTTATTGCTTTGGAATCTGAGGGCTTACTAATGTTGTCTTTATCCTATCTCCCTAGTTTTCATTTTTCTGAATTATTGTAGTACTTAAACAAAAAACCTGAGAAATTTTCAGAAAAACATAGTCCTCCCTATTCTGATTGTATTTCAGCAAAGCAACGTTGGTGTGGGGATTAGTCATTTCATCTACAACAGCCACGTCCTTAGCTGCTTGATATCCCAGCTGCATGCTGAAAATGCAAGGGAAGTCATTCAGTCGCGTGTCTCTTTACCACCCTAAGTACTGTAGCCCACCATGCTCCTCTGTCCATGGGATTTTCCAGGCAAGAATACTGGAATGGGTTTTTGTTTCCTTCCCCAGAGGATCTTCCCGACCAAGGAATTGATTCCACGCTTCCTGCATTTCAGGCAGACTCTTTACTGTGTGACCCACTAGGGAATCTGCATGCTAAACCCAAGATAATTCATGAAGGAGTCTTGACATCTAGTTCATGAAAACTCTAATGATGTTTCTTAGATGCTTTCCATGTGACACTAGTGATAAGGAACCCTCCTGCCCATGCCGGTAGACATGAGATGCAGATGCAATCCCTGGGTTGGGAAGATCCCCTGGAGGAGGGCATGGCAACCCACTCCAGTATTCTTACCTGGAGAATCTCATGGACAGAGGAGCCTGGTGAGCTCTGGTCCATAGGGTTGCGAAGAGTCAGACACGACTGAAGTAACTTAGCACACAGCATTATGTTTCTTAGGGAATCATTTGTCCTAGAATATCCAAATATCTTGAGCCTAAAATATTGGCTATGAAAGGTAAAAATGTTTTCAATGGATTGTTACTTTGGCAATGAGTAAGGAATTTTGTCAGCCAAGGACTGGAAGTGCTAACAGAAACACTATAAACTAAGAAAGCAATCCAAGACAGTCAGCGCACTTCCAACCAGGTAAACAAACGTGCTGAGGCATGGTGCCGTATCCCCAGCACAGAACTTGTCTCTGTTGTTGGCTGGTGGGATGCACAGCTGTGACAAAAGCCCAGCTTGCTTTGTTGAGGGAAACAGAAGGTCTATAAATTCATGCCTTTCACTATGGCCAGTTTTGTGTGGGCCCAGTGATCAAGGATGGGATGGCTGGGGAAGAAGCTGTTTAAACCCACAAGGGAGGTAATTTGGGAAGATCCAGAGGGTTTGGGTAGAGAGGCGGGTTGGAGCGGGGATCGGGATGGGGAATACATGTAAATCCATGGCTGATTCGTGTCGGTGTGTGACGGGAACCACTACAGTATTGTGGAGTAATCAGCCTCCAACTAGTAGAAGTAAATGAAAAAAAAAAAAATAATTTGTCTACTTAAGTATTTAGGATCTATGCTGACACAGATGAAAATTTTTACACACTTACTTTAAAAGGAGCCTCCTCATATTTTGTGTCCACTCTGACAGCCTCTTCCCAAAACTTCTCATAAAAAGTACTGATGACTTTTTTCTTCTTTCAAATATATTTTTATTTGGAGGATAATTGCATTACAGTGTCGTGTTAATTGCTGCCATACAACAACATGAATCAGCTTAAGTATACATATGTCCCTTCCCTCTTCAGCCTCCCTCCCACCCCACCTCCCCTTCTCCCACTTTAAGTCATCACAGAGCACCAGGCCAAGCTCCCTGTGCTATAGAGGAACTTCCCACCAGTTATCTATTTTATGCATTGCAAAGCATACATTTCAATATTACTCTCTCATTTGTCCTACCCTGTCCTTCCCTCACTCTGTCCATTCTCTATGTCTCTGTCTTTATTTCTGCCCTGAAAATAGGTACATGAGTACCATGTTTTAAAATTCCATATATGTGCATTCAGTTCAGTTCAGTCACTCAGTCATGTCCAACTCTTTGTGACCCCATGGACTGTAGCACGTCAGGCTTCCCTATCCATCACCAACTCCTGGAGATTGCACAAATGCATGACCATTGAGTCAGTGATGCCATCCAACCATCTCATCCTCTGCCATCCCCTTCTCCTCCTGCCTTCAATCTTTCCCAGCATCAGGGTGTTTTCCTAATGAGTCAGTTCTTCCCATCAGGTGGCCAAAGTGTTGGAGCTTCAGCCTCAGCATCAGTCCTTCCAATGGATATTCAGGACTGATTTTCTTTAGGATTGACTGGTTTGATCTCCTTGCAGTCCTAGGGACTCACAAGAGTCTTCTCCAACACCACAGTTCAAAAGTATCAATTCTTCCGTGCTCAGCCTTCTTTATGGTCCAATTCTCACATTCATGCATAACTGCTGGAAAAACCATAACTTACTAGATGGCCCTTTGCTGATAATGTCTGTGCTTTTTCACATGCTGTCTAGGTTGGTCATAGCTTTTCTTCCAAGGAACAAGCCTCTTTTAATTTCAAGGCAGCAGTCACCATCTGCAGTGATTTTGGAGCCAAAATAATAATAATAATAATAATAAAGTCTCTCAGTTTCCATTGTTTCCTCATCTATTTGCCATGAATTGATGGAACTGGATGCCATGATCTTAGTTTTTTAATGTTGAGTTTTAAAATAATTTTTCAATCTCCTCTTTCACCTTCATCAAAGGGCTCTTTAGTTCCTTTTCACTGTCTGCTATGAAGACGCTCATCTGCATATCTGAGGGTTATTGATATTTCTCCCAGCAATCTTGATTTCAGCTTGCGCTTCATCCATCCCAGTGTTTTGCATGATGTACTCAGCATATAAGTTAAATAAGCAGGGTGGCAGTATACAGCCTTGATGTACTGCTTTCCCAGTATGGAACTAATTCATTGTGCCATGTCCGGTTCTAACTATTGTTTCTTGACCTGCATACAGGTTTTGCAGGAGGCAGGTATGGTGTTCTGGTATTTTCTTCTTTTGAAGAATTTTCCACATGTTGTGATCCACATAGTCAAAGACTCTAGCATAGTCAATGAAGAAGATATTTTTCTGGAATATTCTTGCTTTTTCTATGATTCAACAAATGTTGGTAATTTGATCTCTGGCTCCCCTACTTTTTCTAAATCCAGCTTGAACATCTGAAAGTTCTCAGCTCACACACTGCTGAAGCCTTGCTTGCAGAATTTTGAGTGTTACTGTGCTAGCTTGTGAGGCAAGCCAGGCAAGTCTGGCTCAGTCTCTTGTGGGGTCACTGCTCCTTTCTCCTGTTTCTTGTTGCACATACAGTTTTCCCCAGTCCTGTGGAAGTTCTGTAATCAAATTCCCCTGGTCTTCAAAGTCAAATTCCTTGGGGTTTCTCAGTCCCTTTGCCAGATCCCAGGTTGGGAAATATGTTGTGGGCCCTAGAATTTTGCAACAGAGAGAAAACTTCTTTGGTATAATTGTTCTCTGATTTGTGGGTCATCTGCTCAGTGGCTCTACGGTGGGGCTAATGGCAACCTCCTCCAAGAGGACTTACATCACATGCCATGCCTCCCTGGTCTGCTGAAGCCAGAGCCTCTGTCCCTGCATCAAGCCACTGCTGACCCATGCCACTGCAGAAGACACTCAAACATTCAAGGGTAGGTCTGGCTCAGTCTCTTGTGTGGTCCCTGGGTCCTGGTGCACACAAGGTTTTGTTTGAGTCCTCCAAGCATCTCTGGCAGGTATGGGGTTTGATTCTAAACACTGTTTCACCCCTATTACCATCTTGTTGGGGCTTCTCCTTTGCCCTTAGACATGGGGTATCTTTTTTTGGTGGGATCCAGCATTTCCCTGTCAATGGTTGTTCACTGTTTAGTTGCAATTTTGTAATTCTTGCAGAAGAAGATTAGAGTTAATATGTGCATTAATGTATGATATTTGAAGCTTTCATCTTTTTTGGTCTCTGATGACTCAGCTAACCCACCAATCAGTCCCATATTTCCAGGTAGATCCTAAATTCAGATCATTTCTCTTTTCATGCAACATAAAGGACCAGAAAAGCAAGTCAAATATCTGCTATTTGGGGACTTTCTTATTGAGGCTCATTTTAGGAACATTACTGAGATGAGTGTTAGTTTGGTGGCTATCAACTAAAGACTTCTAACCAGCATACTCATTTGATCCATCTTGGGCCCAGAATCATGAATTTTCCTTTTACTTTGCATGTTTGTAGGGCACTGCCCCTCAAGTCAAATATCTTGATTATGGGAAAAGTGGAGAATCAACAGTAAAAAAAAATGTAAGGGACTCAGCCAAGCCCAGAATCCTACTCAGGTGTTCAATTTCCAAGCTGTTTCTAGTATTAGTAATTGCAGTGCTTAGGATCCCCCCTACCCACTCAAAAATAGATTGAATACTTGAAAAAAGGAAAGTTGAGTATAGCTTATTTAAAACAAGTAATCTACAAAAGTGTGGGGATAGGTATTTAAGAGACAGGATTGTAACTCTAGAGATTGGTAGCTTGAGAGTTGTTATGACCTCTAGAACCCGAAATGACAAGGAGAGGGAGGGAAATTTTCTGAAGAAACAAAGGAACTTATTTGGACAACTTGAGAAGAGCCATAACTCACCCAATTTACATAAACATCTCATGGGTCATGCTGAAAGGGACCTGCAAGTATAAACAGCCTATTTTTATTCTTCTACTATTTCTAATTTCCTGCTAGTTCTTGCCACTATCAAGGGAAAGCACAGCAAACAAGAAGTCACTGATTTGGTTTCATAAAGGCTGTCCTAAATGTCAATACTTTAAATATATACATCTATACACACAGAGGGCTAGTGGTGCTAGTGGTAAAGAACCCACCTTCTAATGCAAGAGACATAAGAGATATGGGTTTTGATCCCTGGATTGGGAAGATCCCCTGGAAGAAGTCATGACAACCCACTTCAGTATTCTTGCCTGAAGAATTCCATGGACAGAGGGGTCTGGCAGGCTACAGTACATAATATCACAAAGAGTCAGACATGAGTGAAGCAACTTAGCATGCACACACATCAAAGAAACTTAAGCATTCAATAAATATCACACATACACACACTAGAAAGCTTCATTTATAGGGCTAATCCCAAAAATGAGATTGATAGTAAATTGTAGTAAGTTTCAGTCCTAAGAAAACTTTTAAATATCTCATTCACAACTTCTAAGAATCAAAACTTTTATAGTAGCTAAACTTTTTCTGTCCAAAAGCTACAATTCAATTTTTTAACTATTATCAAACATTTTCTAAGTAAATAGATCATATACTAAATAGACTTGATTAAATAATCAGTTATCCTAGAAATAAAAATACCAAGTGATTATATTTACTAGTGTCTATTTGTTTTTTACTTTTTTCCTGGTCTTTAGAATAATGCATCTATTGTTGTACATAATCAGTGTTGTTAAATCAGGATAAGTACAACTACACAGTGATTTGATTATTACAATATTTCAGATATATATTTAATCAATGATATCATATTATAGCTTTAGTAATTGCAACCAGGTATCAGGAAAATTATCACTTACTGAAATATTTCCCCATCCCCATCAAAATTTGAGATTGGAAATTGAATTATCATAGTTAAAATTGTGTTATGTGGGGGAGTGAATATTAACTATGTATTTATGGTTGCTTTGAATTCCCTATTCAGTAACATGTGATGTCACTCAATGGGTTCAGACTTTATTATAAGCTATTCACTTAGTCACTAGTTTTTCACATTGCTTGTAGGTATACATTTTGAATAATTGATTATAGTCTTTTTAGGGGTTTTACATTTTTATTGAAAAATATGGATATTTTATATTAATCTGTACATATTACTCCCTATTGCTACTTAATGTAAATTTAAATAGTTTTATAAAGTAATCTTTCACATGCATTTTCAATATACTTATTGAATAATATACTGATTGAATAATTAATAGATATTGTGACATTGAACTTCATATTCAGAAATTTACCTTTCTGCTTCATAGAATACAAGGTTTATAAAGTATTATTATATATTTTAGTATATGTGCTGCCGAAGCGAGCATTATAAAGTATTATTAGATTTTTGTGTAGTTAATGCTAGATAAAATACTTTGTGTTATTTTTTCTGTTTTAATTTAAATGCTCGAAAATTCTTTTCTTAAAATATGGAGTGTGAAGTTATTTGTTATCTATTTTCTGTGATTATCTGAACCTAGACTTTCTGGAATTACTGAATCATCTGATATTTGACATATTTCTGGCAATTTAATAAACTTTTCTTTATTTTTCCCTATATCTGTTCTTATACTCACTTCTCTGTTCATAACATTTTCCTCCTGGAAATCAACACCTCAACAATTTTATTTAACAATTTGCCATGGAATTTTCTTTAGTTAATTTTTATAAATTTTTGTAATTATTCCTATCCATGCTTATATTCTCACTAAACTATTGAGGTTGAATCCCGAAGCTCTTAAAATTTTCAAGTCCAATTCAGGAGATATATTTTAACAAACATTTTTATTGCTCTTATTTTTAAATTGGCATTTTATTTATTTATTTGGCTTCATGGGTCTTAGTTGCAGCACTCAGGATCTTTTCTGCAGCAGCAGACTGTCTGGATGTGCCTTGCAGCCTCAGTAGTCTCAGTGCACAGGCTTAACGCTCTACTGAATGTGGGATCTTAGTTTCCCAACCAGGGCTCGAACCTGTGTCTCCTCCATTGCAAGGTGGATTCTTAACCACTGGACCACCAGGGAAGTCCCAATTTTAGACCAAACATTTATGATACTGTGAAAAAAGAATGTTACCTGCCATCCCAGTAAACAACAAATTTACCCATCATTAAATGCTATCAGCCAGTAAAGCTGCCTCCAACATTTGTGCCTTGAGGATAATTCAGTGTGGAGAAAAACAGGATACTAAGCTCTGGATAGTTAAAACACATACTAAGGGATAATTTCAAGAAGTCTGTTTTTTTTTTTTCCCCCCTCTGTTGAAAACTCCTAGATATCCTGACTTCTTCTTTAGCTCTTTGAATAGTTCCTCAGGGATATTTATCTGAGAGGCTATCTCCACAAGCTGTAGTCTTCAGTTAGGTCCACAGATGAAATATAATTCACAACTTTTAGGTTGCATGTTTATCATCAGTTAATAACAATATATTTTAGAGTATATTTCCTACTTGGAAAAGAGAATGGATGAGAACATTGGAGAAATATCAAGCTGAGTAAGTATATAGTTTTTATTGTGGACTACACTGAATTACCCATGTCCTTAAAACTTGTAATTAATCAAAATTAATTTTGTGCATTGCTTATCTTATAGAAAATATGTTAAAGAGAAAAGTAAGTATAAAACTTGTTATTAATACAAATTCCATCTCAACAGTTACTACATCAGATATTTGTTCTGAGTATGAGAGATTTTTAAGAGACAACAAAGGGTCTTAAAATATACTACATTTCTCTTTTAGCCCTACCAGTTATATTTTTAAAGATATTTTTTGTGTTCATTGACATATAAAGTTCTTAATAAAAATATTTCCAACTTCAATGCAATTATATTTTAACTTTCTTTATAAAACATATCTAGGAAGTAAATTCATTTTTAACACATGGGAGGGCACAGATCCTGTCTACTGCATGTAACAAGTATTTTTCTGTATGAATATATGTATGAATTTGCCACCACTCAAGACTGAAGTTTTTCTCTTGAACTATTGCTGGAAACTAGAAAACTGTGTAAGAATTAAGGAATAAATGTGCTTGTTTTATTCATTTTCACATAAGCTATGTGCTAATGTTCTCTTCCCAAATGTACTCATTTCCTACTTTATCTCTCAATTTTTAGTTGCATCTATATTTATGCTTTTGTTTTTTTAATGCAAATAGATAGTTATACAGGTAATAATGAGAGAAATGAGAAATAAAGTAGCAGTTGTAAAAACTGTTATTGAGAAGAATGAATATTTTTTTCACAATAGTCAGGTTTTAATGTTGCACAAAAAATAAAAATTGATTCAGAGTATTTTTATTTTAGCATTATTAGGCTTTATATTTTAAAATTATTTCTGGAAGAAAAATATTAACTATCCTGTTTGCATAGGATCTGTAACAGTTTTTCAATAACCATATTAATCATACCAACATTTTCCAAATTGTCTACTATGGATACTAGTTCTCTTAAAAAAAAACAAAACTCTGAGCTAATGTTTATATTAAAAAATAGACATTTAGCTTGTAATAACAACTTGCTTGAAATTAAACCTATACAAGGTATATAATGACCAAGATAGGCTTAATGTCCTCCTCAGCTTAACTAAACTTAAAACAGATTCTTCCTGACTCTAGGCTCCTGACAGAGAGCTCTTCTTTTAGAGCCTTTACTTCAGAGAACTTTTAACTTACCAATGTCCCTTTCGGTTTAAATCTTCTCCCATCCTCTCTAGTTTTACACCTCAGGAATAGCTTCTTAAGGATCTTGGAACCCTCTCTTTGAAACACATGCATGAAGAAAGACAGGGCTCCCATTTCCCACCTCTGTGAGAAAACAGGAGTATAAATTGATGAGCCAGTTAGCAAAGACAAAGTCTAATCACATTGGCCAACATGTCCTCTCCCTTGATGCTCTTCATTACTTTCTCACTGTTCACCTCTGTTTTCAAATCTTCCTGTTATCCTTCTGTTTCAGAGGAATTAAATTCAGTCTATCCTTTCTATTGCAATAGTTTGATCCTATTGAAACAGACTTGAATATGGTCCTCTTTACCTATTTATCTGGTCCACTACAATTTTTACATATTGATGTGGTATTTGGAAAGAACTATAAAAAGTACATCTGTTTAAAGTCATATCTCAAAACATTATAGCTTTGACAACTCAAGCTTTGTGAAGTATAATTTACAAATTTAGATTGATGTAAATATAAATTATATCTAATATGTAACTATATCACTACATTGATATAGCACTGTCTATGGGTAAAATCAAATTCGTAGTATTGGAGTGGTGCAAAAATAAACATGATGTTATATCTACCACAAATTGTTGCACATTAGAATTTGAGATAAATATCTACATTGAAAATTATGAAGCAAGGCACAAACATATGCTTTCTGAAACTTACAAAACATGTCCCAAATGAAATATTCTAATAATTCTCTGGTAAAAAATCTGCAGAGGTTCCAGAAACACCATTTTGTCTCTTTATCCCATCAGGTAGTATGTCTTTGTCAAAGTTAGATATACAAAAGCAGTTCTCATACTTGCTAAGTAGCTGTTCTTAGGGGGGATCCTGTGAACACATAGAAACAATATAATAGAATTTTGTTATTGTAAAAATCACGTTCCCACGTCTTTCCATCACCTGAAAGAAAAAAAAAAAAAGGATGCACAAATATTTTTTTAGCAACTGACTATTCTGAAGACAGAATTGAGAAAAAGATCTTGCCAAAGTAGACATGTGATATTGATGCTAGTGGATATAAAAAGCATTGTTAGTTAATGAGGAAATGGATTATGTTCACTTTCATATCTGTTCAACCAATGAAGGTATTATCTTCCTAGCTTTCCACAAGAACAATGTCTACCAAGCTTCATTTATTTTTTCTGTTTATGGAGCTTGTGGAAAGGACATCAGATCACTTTGTGAGGATTTGAGGTTGCCCCTTTGAGTTCTCTTTTCCCTGACCTGAGCGGCCTTATCTCTATCAAATTTACTTGGATTTGTTATTAGATTTAAATTAGGTACTCCCTTTTTCCCAAGAAGAATACTAGTTTTCTGCTCAAGTCTGAGTGCTTAAAGTATAATAGGACTTGGGAACTCCTAATCTAGAACCATACACTATTGTACAAATTGATAGAATGGAAAAAGAATATCAGTAACATCTATAGTTTATCATTCTGAAAATAGAATTTAAAAAAAATAGCCTTGGATCTGTGGCAAATACTTCCCTCCCACAATAATTATTGAATTGAGATGAATTAATATGCTGTTTCTGTTGCTTGTTTATTATTGGTTGTCTTTCTTTTTTGATGGAGGTAGGAGGAGTTTACCCAGCAAGGATATGGGAAACAAATTTTAGGGTAAAAGTGATAAAATTTAGGAATATTTCTTTAGATCAAAGTGTCAAATTTGGTCATGGCTAAGAATTCCTCAGGGATCTTTGTGTGGCTGTCCATTTTCAAAAGCCTGGTTTTGGTCTTCCCATTCCCTTCCCCTGTAAGCAATGTTCCCCAAAGCTGTCTTTAAGGCAGTCTAATGTACTAGCTTGAACTTGAATTGTGAGAGAACACTGAATCAGTCTTTGGGGCTTATCAAACCAACATTATAAGAACTGTCTTTATCCCTCTCCAAAATTATTCACTTCTGCTCCTGCCCTGATATGTGTTGTGTGTGTCTGTAACTTCAGGAAACAGTAAAAGAATAGTAAAATAAATCTTTGAAAATGGAGGACAGGCCTAAAGTTAATAACATTTCCTTTTAAAGAAATACTCTCAACCTCTATTATTTTTTGCAAATTTGAATAAACTTGATTGTTAAAACAAACTAGAACAGTATATGTAAAGGGAAACTAAAAAATGAAATGATTACACTATAGATATTCATGTAAAAATCTTAAACACATCTCAGAACAAGCAAACCAGATCTTACAGGGTTAAAATTGATCATGAAAAATTAATTCCAAATATTCATAAATATTTTTATTTAAAATTTCCATGAACATTGTTCAACACTTTAAAAGCTTCATCTGCCAAGTACATATTTAGTATTGACTATATTCTATATATTGAAATGAGTTGAAGTGCAATTGATTAACAAATTACAGATAAATGATTATGAAATTATAGAGAATGATATTAAAAGACAATGAAAATGCTCAACAAACAAGAATAGAAAATAATCACACATTTCATTGAATGCAACTATCCCAATGGATATCAATAATCAGAATAATCAAGCAGAATAGTTATATCTATGAAGTTTTCAATATATAAAGTTTTATATAAAGCAGTTTTGTTAAGCAAAGAAAAATATTTAAAATTAACCCAAATAATTAAAATAAAAATGTCATAGACATAGGGAAAGAAAAATATTAGACGGTGCTCTACAGAAAAGTAAATTCATACAGCAAATGTTGTAATATCATTGAGATCTGTTAGGCTGCATCACACAGGCCTACAAGGTCTGTGAGTTCCCAGTCTCAAGACTAAAGGAAGAGACCAAAGTCAGCAACATAAACATCAAGCTTTAATGAATGGAGGAGCTTAAATGTTTGAAGCCAAGTCCTGGAACCACACCCCACCATGGGCGGCACACAGTGGCCAGGGCATGGCAGAGGTCTTCACTTCCAAGGGGAGAGGGAGATTGCAGTTATAGGGGGAATTGCATCAGGTTGATACAACAGTTACCAGGGAAACCAGTAGAGAGGCAGGCCCCTCACCACCCCTTTGATAAGCTATCACTCACTGGGTCAGGGGCAAGCATGTAGGAAGGTCAGTCATGTGAGGATGGTATAGGTGAAACAGGTCCTAATCAGGCAGGGGATATACAGAGACCAAGAGAACAGCCATCCTGAGTGGTGTTTCCATGTAAGACCATGAAGAGAGAAACTATGATGACATTACCTTGCAAAGAGAAGAGAAGAGACCCCAGCTCACAGATCTTAACAGATTGTGAGGAGAACTTTAATTCTAATTAAGAGAGGTTTAATTTTACAGAAAAGAAGCCATAGCAGGTTGACTTTTAAAAGAAAAGAGATTGAATTTGCTATGGAAAAACCATTCCAGCCACTTGCATATGCATCTGTTCTATAAACCTCTACATTTTCTAACAACATGTCTTAAGGCTGTAGACTTGAAAATATCATTTTTGAAATAATCATTGTTTTTATCATTTTATTTCATTTTCCTCCTATATAATCAGAATTTTATTTTAATTTTAGTTGTCTATTCAAAAATGGATAAGCTACACTGTCCAATAATGCTAAGCAACCACAGCCATCAGATGAAACAAGCAACATAAGCCAGTACATTAGAGAGCTGATTACACATTTTTGTTTGTTAAATATATGACTCCAGGGATCTAAGCATCACCATTACTTGACACATTAGTCATCTGGAGTTGTCATGAGTTAACAAAACAAAAATTCCCAGAGTAAATTTTACAAGCTTCAATAGTTTGGGAAGTCTTGTCTTGTCATAATTTTTTTTTATAGCTTTAGCATTTAACACAGAATACAATTATAATTATTTATTTATTCAGGCAAACTAGAACCTTAGGTAAATGCAACAGCTAGGACCTGTATAATTAAGAAAAGGTGAGTGTTTTGAATAAATAGACATGAGAGTTTGATTTGCCCCAATATTCACAGAGAATTCTTTAATCCATAAACAACTAAGAACATGCTAATTTTTCAGTTGCTACCCAGAAAAAATAACAAAGACTACAAATAGTAAAATAAAAAAAAGATAAGTATAGCTAAATTTAAACTTATAATGTATAATATTAATAATGTTTCATGTAAAACTTGTGAGAGTTTTTAAAAATTAAGGTACATTTATTTTTATCTTTTTACTAGGTAGTAGAAAATATAAATTCATATCAGATGCATATGACATGCAAAACTATAGGGACAAAACACAACCTCAATCTCTGTCTTATCACCCCTCTTCCTTTCACCCTTCCCTCCCTCTCTCTGCTGATTTGCTATCTTTAGAAAAATATTCAGTTGAATCTCAGGAATGAGTGAAAACCTATATGACAAATGTAACAAATGAAGTGGGTACAGAAGAGGCACTGACATTATTAACTTTAAAAACAAGTGGAATAAGAATAGTAGCAGAAGAATTGCATTACACATAAGCACAGAAATTAGTTGATATAGATACTTTCTACAGGGATATAAGATAATAATTCTGATATGGCCATACATGCACACTAGAAATGAATGATCTTGTAATTGGATAGTAGCTGGCAGGAGCGAGGTTTCTTCCTGTTGGTGTCAATGAGTGGAAGACAGAATAATCCATGTTATCATAAACTAAATCTTGATGTACTTCATACATCACATGCTTATTTCATCCCTGTGTTATATGAGAGCCTAAGATGAAAATATAGTAGCAAAGATCACACATAGTACCCTGATCTTATGTTTTAACACCATTCCCGTTTCAAACAAGTGAAAGGGGTCACAGAACAAAAGCTAAAAGTATTGAAGTACAATGTTAAAAGCATTGGATTCTATCCCAAAGTATAACCTATACAACAAAGTATAGAATAAAAAACATGGTATCACTCACATTGATATACTAGATGCATGTCTCACATTTTACTAGTGCTATCTTTCCCCTTATTTCAAATGAATGTGTGTTTGTGAGGAAAAGGTTAATACAATTAAGATTAATAATAATTTCAAAGGTAAAATAGCACTATCAGAACTGGGAAGTTAAAGAACTAACCAAATGGCTTCATATCTAAGTAATAAGACCGTTTAAAAAATAAATCGCTATCAATAAGTTTTTGAAACAAAAATTATTCTCACAATTTTCTTCATATTCACATACTTGCTGAAATGGAGTCCTCAAAGGTGCCTTAAATTATGTTAAGTTTAAACATTCTTCCAGATGTGATATTATTTATTTCAGGTTTATTTCAGATTAATATTTGTTGTGAATATTCCTGATTCAGTATAATTGAAAGAATTACAGAATTATAAGAATTTTATATTTAAAAAATAGACAAAGAAAGAACTTCATTTAAAAAATAAATTAAAAAATTCTTACTAATTCAGTGTAGTAACTGAGGCATTTAGCTTTAACTATTTAAATATTTTATCTAAATCAAAAGCATATAAAATTTCAATTTTGTTTTCAAAAGTTGTGGCATTCTTATTTGATAAAATTAAAATATTGAAAAAAAGTTACTTCAAAGTAGTATCTTGAAGAAACAGAAGAAAATACTGTTTTTGAAATTTTTCATTGCTGAATATCTACTCCACTATAACAGCTAGATCATCCTGAAAGTTGAGGAAAAAAATTGAGAGCTCAAAAACACTTAAGTTTCAAGCAACATATTCCCACAAAGAGAAACAATTTGCACTTGTCTAGAATTCAAGAGCTGAAGTTGTATCAAATATTTATGTCTAAGAGAATACCACAATAAGACCAAAAATGATATCTGTACATATTTTAAAGTATAGAAGTTGTAGCACCCAGCAAAGCTCCATTCCTATTACCATTGCTTGCTATGTTTTTCTTGAGGATATGTTGAAATGGTAGACAACATTTTCTTTCCTTTTTTAAAAAAATTTATTAAGTAAAGTATAGTTAGTTTCCAATGTTGTGCTAATTTCTACTGTACAGCAAAGTGATTCAGTTATACATATGTATTACATATAGTATATATATATATGTATATATATAATATGTGTGTGTATGTTTGTGTGTGTGTGTGTGTGTGTGTGTGTGTGTGTGTGTGTGTGTGTGTCTGTGTAGGGCTTCCCTGGTGGCTCAGATGAGAAAGAATCTGCCTGCACTGATGGAGACCCAAGTTCAACCTCTGGGTTGGGAAGATACCCTAGAAAAATGAATGGCTACACTCTCCAATAGTCTTGCCTGGAAAAGTTCCACGGTCAAGGAGCCGGATGGGCTACAGTCCATGGGGTCACAAAAAGTTGCACGTGAGCGAAGCACTCAGCACATGCATACACACACACACACACACACACACACACACACACACACACATTCCTTTTCATATTCTTTTCCGTTATGATTTATCACAGGATATTGAATATAGTTTCCTGTGCTATACAGTAGGGCTTAGTTAGTTATGTATTCTGTATCTACTAGTTTGCGTCTGCTAATCTCAAACTCCTAATCTATCCCTCTTCCACTTCTCCCTCTCCCTTAGGAAACATAAGTCTGTTCTCTCTGCCTGTCTGTTTGCTTCATAGACAAGTTCTTTTTTGTCATATTTTAGATTCCACACATAAGTGATGTCATACAGTATTTGTCCTTCTCTTTCTGACTTACTTCACTTAGTATGCTAATCTCTCAGAGCACCCATCTTGCTGCAAATGGCATTATTTCATTCATTTTTATGGCTGAGTATGCTTGCTCCTCGGAATTCTAGTAGAGCTATTTAAAATCCTAAAAGATGATGCTATTAAAGTGCTAAACTCAACATGTCAGCACATTTGGAAAACCCAGAAGTGGTCACAACACTGAAAAAAGTCAATCTCTATCCCATTCCCAAGAAGGATAGCACTAAAGAATGTTCAAACCATTGGACAAGTGCACTCATCTCCCATGCTATTGCTTCCTCCATAGCCCAGTTGGTAAAGAATCTGCCTGCAGTGCAGGAGACCCCAGTATGATTCCTGGGTCAGGAAGATCCACTGGAGAAGGGACTGACTACGCTCTCCAATGTTCTTGGGCTTCCCTTGTGGCTCAGCTGAAAAAGAATCCACCTGCAATGTGGGAGACCTGGGTTCAGTCCCTGGGCTGGGAAGATCCTTGGAGAAGGGAAAACCTATCCACTCCAGTATTCTGGCCTGGAGAATTCCATGGACTATATAGTCCATGGGGTCGCAAAGAGTTGGACACAAGTGAGTGAATTTCATTCACTCACCCACTCTCATGCTATTGAGGTTATGCTCAAAATCCTCCATTCACTCACCCACTCTCATGCTATTGAGGTTATGCTCAAAATCCTCCAAACTAGGCTTCAACATTATGAGAACTGAGAAGACTCTCCAGAGTCCAGGGGATATCAAACTAGTTAATTCTAAAGGAAATTAATCCTGAATATTTATTGGAAGGACTGATGCTGAAATTGAAGCTCTAACATTTTGGCCGCCTGATGTGAAGAGCCATCTCATTGGAAAAGGCCCCGATGCTGGGAAAGCTTGAGGGCAGGGGGAGAAGGGGGTAACAGAGGATGAGATGGTTGAATGGCATCATCAACTCAATGGACATGAGTTTGAGCAAATTCCAGGGGATGTTGAAGGACAGGGAAGCCTGGCATGTTGCAGTCCATGGGGTTGCAGAGTTGTACACAGCTTAGTTACTGAACAACAGCAGTATTCCACTGTGAATATGTTGGTTTCTCTTTTTATCTTTATCATTTTCAAGTTTAAATGTAGTAAATGAAGAGATTAATCTTGACAAAATAAGACTAGCAAAAAGAGAAATAATTAAATATTAGTTTCAAATCACTGACTCTCACAATAATGTAGATTCTACTCTTTGAGTAAAGTTGGTGCAGATTTAAACTATTAAACAGAATAAATGGTTAAATACCATAGATGTTTGAGATTGTGCTTTGCTTGAGGAATTTGAAATATCTGATCAGTGTGCTTACATTATCCAAAATGCATATGTATTGTACTATTAAAAATAGCCATTCAGTAAAATATTTAAAACTGAGAGCCCCTGTTATTGATGGCATTAATCAAGCTCAGATCTTTGCCCATCCAGTGGATAGTTTTTAAAAATGTAATCTAATTATTCAACAGAAAGCTACAGAGAAATGAATATGAATAAGTGGCAATTTCAAATAAACAATAAGATATCTCCATACATTCTACCAAAAAAATAATACAGAAAACATTACTTGCCATATAGCTTCATCTATAACAAATGCACATTTTTGCAAGAAAAATACTTGCAAAGTATTAATAGTAGCAATAATACTAATAATGCTAAACTGTAAATATGCCAATGTATCCCAGACTGATTTTTAGGATATCTGTTAATGCAATTTAGTTCTAAGAAATATTTGTGGAAAGCAAAGCTCCAGTCTAATATTTACTTGAAAATGCAAATGATAGTGATAGCCATAAATATTACCAAGTTGAATAATTTAGAATGTTTTACACCAATGTATAATTTCAGGGGAAAAAAGCTAGTTATTATGATACAGAAATTAATGCTTTGGCAAATTAACCAATGGGAATGATGAAAGGGTAAAAGAACTTTTGAAGTTTGTCCTAGAAAACAGAGAGAAAGTTAAGAAAAAAGAAACTATCAAATAAACTGTTTGGTCTATTGTGTTGTTCATATCAGGAAACAGGGCAACATGACTCCTGTCATCCCATAAATAAAATAAACTCCAGATAATTTGTATAGCAAATGTTTAAGGTAAAATAATAAAAATCCTAGAAGCTAATATAGGAAAATATCTTCCTTAGTTTTCTATCTAGTAGTATTGCCTAAATTGGTCATATAAATAGTAAGTATAAAAGAAAATGCTTGTTCATTAATAGATGCCATTAAAATAGTGACAATGCAAACTATAATGTGCCTGAGATATCTTCAACATATATAAATAGCTATTAAGAAAATATAAGATAATTCTAAGATAATAAAAATACAAACTTACAGGAAAATGAAAGGGGGCTTAAAGTTGTACTAAAATATAAAATATTCACACAAAGTGGTTTGTAGATCTAAATGTAACTGCTAAAACTACAAAATTGTTAGAAGAAAATCTTTGCAATCTTGATCTGGCAAAACTTTACTAATTTTGACTCCAGAGAATGTGGTACAAATGAAAAAAAGATAAGTTGGACTACCTTAAAAATTTGCAAAGGGTTTGCTTTAAAGGGTATTATCAAGGAAGTAAAAAGACAATTCATAGGAAGAAAAATAGCTTTAAATTATGTATTGTGATTTTTATGTTGACTATATGAAGAACTCTTACAACTCAATAATAAAAAGCAATAATATTTAATATTGTCAAAGTATCTGAACTGAAATTTCCATAAAGAATATATGTAAGTCAGTAAGTATATTAAAAGATGTTCAACATCTTTGACTGTTAGAGAAATGTATATTGAAATCACGACATATTACACCCACTAGGATAAGTGTTGTTGGAAAATGGAAAGTGATTGCTAGGAAGTATGGGATATTTTTTGAGGTGATGAATGTTCTAAAATTGATCGTGGTGATGATTACACCACTCTGTATATACTAAAAAGCCTGGAATGGTATGATTTATATCTCACTAAAGTTTTGTGACAAATGTTTCAGTATGGTAAGGATGAGATATAACAAAGAGAATCTAATAATGCCTTAAGGAAATTAAGTATAGATAAAAGTAATTTCAAAAATCCAAGGTTGATTAATAATTGTAAGTTCATAATTAAAGCGCATTAGGCATCTACTCCTCCTATCCAAGAGGGGAAAGTCTCTAGGTCCAGAACGATTTGGAATGTAAAAGAGTGGATTCATGGGAGACAAATTTGCAAATCTCTCACACCTGAGGTCTGTATTTAATTTCCAAATGTTGTTTATCATTGAAACATCCTTTTCCTCAGGTTACCAGCAGTCTATGTTTAGGAAGTCCTGATTGTGAAGAAACAGACTATTAATGAAATTTTGTCTCCTGATAACTCTCACACACACATACTTGCACACAAAAGCATTCATATAGTAACATAAAATACAGCTGATACATGGAGAAAAATATGTCAGTACACACCTATAAGAGTATCTAAATTAAAAACAAAAAGAAGCAAAACTGAAAGTAGGCAATTATGTAGGACAATGAAAACTCTTATCATAGAGGGCTTGTATTGCCTATATCAGTTGTTCAGTCGCCAAGTAATTCTGACTCTTTGAGACCCTATGGACAGCAGCACACCAGGCCTCCCTGTTCCTCACCATCCCCCCGAGTTTGCCCAAGTTCATGTCCATGGCTATATTGGTGATTGGTTTCAAATGGAATGGTGGAGAGGTTCTTATCAAAGAAGGTTACATTTTTTGTGCTATTGTGATGATTTGCAATTCAATCATAATTTACAATTACAGACATAACTAGAAATAAATTTCTTAAGCTCATAGATTTAATGCCAATAAAACATAATGTTTGTTTACAAGAATATCCCACATAAACATAAAAAATAACAATAAAATTAAAATTAGCATCCCTTTAGTGTGACAGATGTTGTTTTGCTTAAATTAATCACATCCCCAAAGTAAAATATATTTCTATTGGTGAATTTCAATTGCAAATTATCACTCCAAAAAAGAGTTCTGTCTTCCTAAATGGTAAAATATTTCAACCTGACAACAGTAGCAGATGCTTTTAATAGTGATCAGTTTGTTTTAATGAAATTAAGACATTCCAACTTAATTCTGCTGCATATATATTTCCAAACATGAGCATAATATTCTTTTTTGTTTTTGTGTGTGGCCACACTATGAAGCTTGTGGGCCACACAGTTCCTTAGTTTCTGGCCAGGAATACAACCCAGGCCCTTAGCAGGGAGATTGTGGAGTCCTAACCACTGTACCATCAGGGAATTCCAGCACTATATTCTTATACCTTTTATTATTATTATTATTACTCACTAACAAGTCAAACAATTCAATAGAGACTGACACATCACAAATTAGAAGCTCAACATGTTTGTATTTTAGATAGTTAAATGTGTTTGCATATAGCATTTTTCTTAACGATAATAAAGAATATGTATACCAAAGAATGAAACTGTTAGTCACTCAGCTGTGTCTGGCTCTTTGTGACCCCATAGACTGTTGCAAAGCCCAATAGCCCCATCAGGTTCCTTTGTGGAATTCTCCAGCTTAGAATACTGGAGTGGGTTGTCATTCCCTTCTCTAGGGTATCTTCCCAACCCAGGGATCGAAACTGGAGCTCCCACATTGCAGGCAGATTCGTTATCACTAGAGCCACCATGGAAGCCCATGTATATCAAAAAGAAACTTAAAAACCCGTAAATATCCAGTGGCTATTGGAAAATTTCAACCTAACCTTTTAGCAAGGAAGTGATGGGCTGGTTTAGCCTTAGTGATACTAAGCTGACTAGACAATTATTTAGGACCTCATAGGGAATTGACCTTCCTATTACTGGGGCACCAATCTGAAAAGAGCTTCTCCCACAGATGAGGGGTCCCAGCCTAGTTCATGTCAATCTTCTCATCCTGGAAAATATTGATCAGGTACACTCTGTACTCGTTCATGTTCAACAGTCACTCTGACTTAGGAGGTCTTCTCTGAAGATTGTCCCAATCATCCTTGATTTATAATAGACAAAAATAAATACACAATAATTCTCTATAAAAAATAAACAGACAAGGATGCTCTTACCTTAATTATGGATTATCAGTCCCTATGGCATAAAGTTGATTTAGCAAATTGTTATAAATTTATGTTTATAGTTCTTCTGAAATTAGTTGTTTTAACATCAATTCTATTTCAGATGTTTGTTTATATATTTGTTTTTAGTTAGGAAGTTAAGACTTGAACATATTATTTCAAAAGAGACCTCTATGAGTGAGATCTATGTAGGCAAGAATTACAAATTAGAACTACTAAGCAACAAAATTATACAAGTAGAAATTCCTTTTAGATAATTTCCCAATGGCATTTTAAGTTATTTTCCAATTCTACCAACTGATCACGTCTATTCTTCACTGAGTTCTCTTGGGCTCAGTTGCTAAGCCATGTCCAACTCTTTGCAATCCCATGGACTGTCACCTACCAGGCTCAGAATTTGTCCATAGGATTTCCTAGGCAAGAATACTGGAATGGAGTTCTCTTAGCTATTGTTTTTTAAAAGCTTACTACATTTATCACTCAACTTAATGTTATAAACATATGAAAGATGTTTCTTTTCCTTATTTTTTCTAACTGCTACTCCTTGTTTGAAATTTCTCTATCTTAATCTTTCTTATCATCATTTCTCAAACATTTCTGCTGTGCTTTGAACATAACATACCCTGATTAAAAATTTTTCTCTCACTTTTTTTTTCCTGTTATGCAACCACTTTTGCTCTCAGAGTAAGAGGAGACAAATATTTTTTTCCAGAGAATATAATAGCTTATTGGAGAAAATACTACTTAATTACAGTGTCAACAAGCAAACAGATGAACAAAATAATGAATACATTTCAAATGCTTTCTGAAAAACTATTCTTCTCTAGCACTGTTAGGTTATGAAAATGAAAATGTGATTTTAGTCTCTTTCTGAAATATGAATGTTACTGAATGTCAACAATTTGTGACAATGTCAGTGTTTTAGTTTGCTAAGTTTTCCATAAAACAGACAGTGTAACTTAATCCACAGAAATATAGTTCTGAAGGCTAGATGTCCAAGCAACCCATCAGCAAGATTTTTTCCTCCTGAGATCTCTCTCCTTGGCTTGCAGATGACTACCTTCTGGCTATGCCTTTATGCAGTCTTTCCTTTATTCATACACATGTGTGCCTTAGTCTTTTTCATCAGGGTACCAGCTATATTGAATTAAAGTCCACCCATAGGACCTCATTTTATATTCATTACCTCTTTAAAGGCCCTGTATCCAAGTACAGTCACCTTCTGAGGAACTACTAGTTAGGACTTCAGCTCTGGAACTTTGGTGATACAGAACTGAGTCCACAGTGGACAGCTATTAAATGTAGCATAATTACTGGCTTAGTACTTGTTGCATATTCATATTTATAGAGCTGGAGATTAGCATATGTCATGAAAGCAATAATTTAACAAGATGATAACCAAGTGAAGCAATATCACCTATCAGCTTTTCAATGGCTAACATGTTGAGCATTTTAATTTTTCAACCTCTGTAATTCTTTTGCTGATAAGTACTGACACAAAAGATACACAAGGGAAATAAAAAATTCCTCTCTGGCCCTAATGGTAGTACCAGTGCCAGATTATCCAAAAAAAGCCCTGTCTGATTTAATCAGTTAGGACTAGTGCAGGTAAAAACAAATTTAAAAAGAAAATATTTATATTCATATAAAGATGGAAAGTATGTGTATATATAAATATTCATGCATATATGCACACACACACACATACATATATGATGTTTTTCTTTCAAGTACAGCCCCACAATGTGATTGCTACCTATGCTGACCTATCTCATCTCTCCACCATCTTTAGCATGTTATTACTGATATAAGATGGTTTCTGTAACTAGCATTTTTGGCTATGTTCCAATCAGAAGGAAAATTTGAAATACTTGAAAAGGATACACTTTTCATCTGACAAAATCTCTTAGAACGACCACATGAATGTGTTGCTTAGTCAGTTTATAACTTGACCATATGGATCAAAGTAGGTTTGAGAAATATGGTGTTTTATCTAGATAATTGTTTTGAAATTAATTGTGTCCCTGAAATTCATTTCTTGACGTCTTAAGCCCCAGTGTCTGAGTGTGACTGCATTTGAATACAGAATCTTGAAAGAAGACATTAAGTTATAAAGAAGTCACTAGGACCTAATCTAGTAAGACTGGTGCTCTTGTGCCAAGAGGCGATGTGGACACAGACGTACTCAGAGGGAAGACTATGTGAGAGGACATGGAGAAGACTGCCATCTACATGTCAAGGAATAAGGCCTCAGAAGACAGCAACCTTGCTAACACTTTGATCTCAGACTTCTAGCTTCCAGAACTGTGAGAAAATAAATTTCTGCTGCTTAAGCCACCCAGTCCATTATGGTAGCCCCAACAAATAAATACAGCAAGATACTTTATACAGCAGAACTGCCACTTCTTGAATGTTGACTGAATTTATCGATGTATAAAGACCTAATGTCAGGTCTGTGGTATGAGAGCAACTGATGAGGTTTTATGAATATTTTTTCACATATAAAAAGATTTTGAATGGCCAGAATTCAGTGTCATGATAGAAGAACAGAATCTTGGGTGCAGGCATTATTAAATGCATTATATGAAATACTTTGTAAGTGCTTAAAGCATCATTAAACTGTACTTTCTACCAGTTCAGATAGCTGTACTTCTACTTGAAAATTAACCTCAGTGATGCTTTGTTACATGATAATTTAACCTTTCTTCTTATGCTGTATCTACTCTGAGATATCAACCACCTTTTGGAAGGCTTTATTATTACTCTTTCTGCAGATTAAACCATTTCTTCAGAATTTACAACTTCTGTTGTGACATAAGAGCAGATGGAGATGAGCTCTGAGACAGAAATACATGTTGTCTCCCCTTAGAAGTTCTTCATCCCATACTTCAGTGAATACAAATCTTTAGAAATATGTTAATGTACAAAAATGTATAAAATACATAAATCCCAGAGTGATTTAGAGAAAGTTTCATCTTATCATCCATTCATGGTGGTGTATACATTTAAATTATACTGTTTTTCTACCTTAAACATCTTAACACTGAAAGTCTGTACCTTTTTACCAACCTCTCCCTATTTCCCCCACTCTGAAGTTCTACTATTTAAATATTTGAGATGTTATATAAAAATGTTTCATAGGAGTTTTCAATATTACCTTAAATTACCTGTTTAATAGTTGAAAATGTGTATCAACTAGGAAACTCATTGAAAGATATAATCGTTTTCAGTATTACCTTAAATTACCTGTTTAATAGTTGAAAATGTGTGTCAACTAGGAAACTCATTGAAAGATATAATCCTAAATAATAATAATAGAACACTACCAAGAAACAAAATCTTGCCATTACTTGAAAAGTATGGCTTTGTCTAATAATGTAAAACAAACACTAGTCTTATGTAACCATTTACATGAAGTTCTAGATTAAAAACTGCATTGTTACACATTATATCTTATACCAAGACAGGTGCAAAATTCAAAATAATTGTTCTAACTACTTTTTTAAAATTAGTATTGTGAGAACATTTTGTCTCCATTCCACTCTGAAAATTCCATTAACAACAGTAAATTGTGAGACTGGATACACATTTAGGTTACTATAAATGAAAAATAGGGAATTATCCATCAAAAACAGTTGTCTACAAATAGGTATCCACCCTTCAATTTAGCAAGGAGGGTAGTAGTGATGTGTGTGCTTACATGCTCAATTGCTCAATCATGTTTAACTCTTTGCAACCCCATGGACTGCAGCCCACCAGGTGCCTCTGTCTATGGAATTTTCCCAGCAAGAATAGTGGAGCAGATTGCCATTTCCTCCTCTAGGGGATCTTCGTGATCCAGGGATTGAATCCATGTCTCTGGGGAAACCCAAAATATCACTCATGCCAGGTGAAAACCAGACATTATTATCAGCACATATAAGGGGACCAAAAATAGTCATGCCAAAAAATTGATTACTAGTAACTAAATGCAGCCAGGGGATAGAGAAGTATTTTAAAAAATTCTTATTATCTTCATTACTCATATCCATTCAAAAAGAGACCCTTGTGAAAGAAAAATCAGAACATAAGAGATAGACTAAGAAAATTAATTGCTATTATTGAAATAAGGAATGTAATATAAGTCTTGGAAGAAAATTTCAGGTGTTCTGAAGTGATAGTTACTAATTTTTTGCAGATATTAGAATCAGCTATAGAGCATTTTCAGTGACTATATTTCAACCATAGCTATTCAAAATTGTCAATGATAACAAAATGGAAACCGAGAAAAATGTGTTAAGAGTTCTACAACAACACTCCTGGAAGCTAATGTTTACCTTCTAGAGTGAGAAAGAGAGAATTTAGAACACAATAAAGAAAAACTTCAAGTGAGATAATAAAGACAGTAAAGGAAAATTTACCATATAAGAAAGACTTGAATAGTTAGAAAAATAGTGCCTACAAGCTGCTACCCAGGATATTTATGAAATCTCAAATCTTAAAAGTTCTTTAACATTATTAGAATTAAAAATAACACTAGAAAAAAAAAACACTAGAACAATTTATAGCATAGAATTACATGCCCCAAATATCAACCCTTTAGGAAAGAAAAATAATAAGGACATATTCACACATTAACACATACACACACACATTGATTTCGAATATATTCTTTTTGGGAATGACCTCATTTTAAGACTACCTCTGCAAAATAAAAATGGCACCTTTAGGTAAGAGGTTGTCATAGTTTCCAGGAGAGTGTACTTATACACAAACAGGACAGTGACAATCATCTCAGGATAAAGGACCACTGTGTTGAAAAAGGAACTCAGAGTATATCATATAGTTCAACATACAGTAGTTACTAAAGGTCTGGAACTTATAAATGATATGTTTGACTCAATGGACATGAGCTTGAGCAATCTCTGGGAGATGGTGAAGGACAGGGAACCTTGGCATGCTGCAGTCCATGGGGTCGCAAAGAGATGGACACAACTGAGTGACTGAACTCAGTGAATTCAGACAATGAAGGTTTAAAGATGATGCTTCTGGAACAAACCCAGTTAGAGGAATGACATAAGAAACTAATGGATCAAATATGCATACTATGGCTGATTCATGTTGAAGTTTGACAGAAAACAACAAAATTCTATAAAGCAATTATCCTTCAGTTAAATAAATAAATAACAAATGTGAAACAACTAGTTTATAGAATAGTTATAGAATACTTCTGACAATTTTTTGACATAGAAGAAAAGAGAGAATATTTGATGTTTGTGCTTCAGTTTTTTCCTTTAAAATTTACATTTCATGATACCACTTTATTTATGGCTTTCTTAAAACCATGTAATTGTTGATATTTCCCTAAACTGAATCTTGCAATCACTATTTATTAACTTTAAAAACCTACCTAAGGTAAAGCACAGAAGAATTAATTTTATAAGAATATAAATATAATACATATTAATAAGAAAATTAATATCACAGGTGAACATATTTGGAAGGGGGGGAGATACAAAATAAAAAAGTAAAAGGATGATAAAGAACAGAATTTTTCTGATATATATTGGGAGGTTCTTAAAATTTTTGATTCTGAAGAACAATTTTAAAAAATGGCATAGAAGTTGAGATATAAACCTTTATCCCCAAAATAGCAAAAAATATGGTTTATGCTGATGGTTTGGTGCTTTAGTCGCTAAGTTGTGTGCAACTCTTGCAACCCCATGACTCTAGCCTGCCAGGCTTCTCTGTCCAGGCAAGAATACTGGAGTCGGTTGCATTTTCGTTCTCCAGGGGATCTTCCTGACCCAGGGTTGGAACTTCAGTCTCCAGCATTGCAGGCAGATTCTTTACCGACTGAGCTACAAATGAAGCCTGTATGATTTATAATAGCAGATAACTATTTCTCCTCCCAAATAGCCTATATTTTTTATGCCACAATATATCATTTACATTCTAGTTTCTAAGTGTAATGATTATTAAAATATCAGCATTGTCTTTGAATATTTCTTATATTATTTGCTTTTGCAATCTAGCTCCATAATAATTTTTCCAAAATTAAGACTCAGAAGAATCTTTCAAAGATTAAGAAGTGTAGAGTGATATTTCATTCACTTTGGCACTCTATTTTTGAGAGTTTGTAAAAGCTACTAATAAAAAATGATTTCATCATTATTTAGTCCCCAGTCATGTCTGACTCTTTTGCAACCCCATGGATTGGGATTGTTTTAGGCAAGAATACTGGTATGGGTTGTCCTTTACTCCTCTGGGGGAATCTTCCCCACCCAGGGATTGAGCCTACATATCCTGCCCACATCTTCTGCATTGCAAGCAGATTCTTTCCCACCGAGCCACTTCGTATTTTCCTAAGATTATTTTATTTAACCTTTCTCTAAACTAGTATTTATTTTCAAAGATGCATTATGCTTATATGCATTGCTGTCTTTAATCTTCACTTTAGTCCCACTCATCACCATTTTTCAGATGAGAAAAACTGCATTTCAGTGATTTTCCACCTTAATGTCACAATACATGTTTTTTGTAAGTAGCTGGAATTTATACTCAACTAGATGCTTTCAGAGACCATACTAATAACGATATGCCTAAACCTATTATGATGTTAGCATAATAAAATCAAGGAACATATAAGTTAAGATAATTACTCTCAGTGGAGCTAAATTAATTACCAAGACTCGAAAATATGATCCAAATTCAGTATCTTACACTTGTGTTTTACTTCTTGAAATTTATTAACATCATAATTCTTCATCTCATCATTATATCCATTATTCATTGCTACCCATAGAAATATACTTTCTCTATTTTCATTAAAAAAGCAAAAGCATAAAATAAAATCTCCAAACTATTTCAAAACTAGCATGCATTTTTTAAAGAAATGGGACGATATTTTCCAAGTTGAGCTCTTTTCTAGCAAAAGAAAAAAAAGTCATATTTCTCAAATTGAAATCATGACTGTAACCATTTTCTAACCATTAGTGATAATTCAATATAATTTAAGAATGTCAAACTATTTTTGAGAAGACTGTATATAGATATTATACTTTCAGTTTATATAGAAAATTCTGAGGATCCAAACTCAGAAATCAAATTTATTCATTTAAAGGTGCCATTTTAGTAGATGGCATGGGATTCTCTTGAGTCATCTGCTTCACTGGTGAAGTGCATGCTGCTATAGTAGCAGCCACGATCAAGCATGAAAAGTAATTCTGTCCTTTAGAGACTCTTCTGCTAGTTTAGAGTATATGACAATTAAAAAAAAAAAACTGAAATGTGATAAATACTGAAATGTTGCCACTGAAACATATGCTTCTATTTCATCATGTTTGTTTCTCATTTTGATGCTTAGGTTGAACAGTTTTGCAAGTAATTATAACTGGTTGGTTCATATTTATTCATGAAAGGGAGAAGAGAACCCCTCTGGAATAGCTCTACACAGGAAAATTTCGCTCAAACAACTCTGAATCTTGAAGCCCGGAACTGAATAAAACCCAGAGCAAGCCATAAGCAGTGATAAAGGAATTTGAAATTCACATGGGATTTTTTTTTCTCTCTCCTACAGTCTGTATATGTCATATCCAAATTTGTGTTTCTACTTCCATACAATGTCTACTTCCATACAATGTCATATTGCTATAACTGTCTAGTAATCCTGCTTAAAGGATGAAACTCAGTTATACCTAGAAGCTTTGGAAATAATTTATCATCAGTTCAGTTCAGTTCAGTTCAGTCGCTCAGTCATGTCAGACTCTTTGCGACCCCATGAATCGCAGCATGCCAGGCCACCCTGTCCATCACCAACTCCCGGAGTTTACTCAAACTCATGCCCATCGAGACAGTGATGCCATCCAGCCATCTCATCCTCTGTCATCCCCTTCTCTTCCTGCCCCCCAATCCCTCCCAGCATCAGGGTCTTTTCCAATGAATAAACTCTTCGCATGAGGTGGCCAAAGTATTGGAGTTTCAGCTTCAGCATCAGTCCTTCTGATGAACACCTAGGACTGATCTCCTTTAGGATGGACTGGTTGGATCTCCTTGCAGTCCTATTCAATTAAAATCTCTATTATGTGAATATTTATCTGATTTTAATTGTATAAATATGCATTTATACATAATAGGTAATTAATATAATTTTTATAAAATATTAAAAGCTCCAAAATGCAAAATATGTTCTCTAGTCAGAAAATGATATATTTCTGCATGTTGAAAATGATAAATAAAATATTTAATATCTAAACAGGTAATTAGAATGGGCAAAGTAAAATTGCTTCCCCAGTGGCTCAGGTGGTTTGATCCCTGGGTCAGGAAGATCCCCTGGAGAGGGAATGGCAATCCACTTCAGTATTCATTCTTGGAAAATCCCCAGACCATGAGGTCACAAAAGAATGTGTTATGACTGAATGACTAAACAGCAAAAGCAACAATGTAAATATACTAGCAGTTACTTTATTCTAGTCTCCCAGTATAAAGAAACAATTTCCATCCACCTGAAACAATAATACTTCTTGCCTCGATATTTATCTTCAACCTGTCCAGGGGACAGCAATAAGTTCTTCATATTTCCTTCTCTGAATATCTTCCTCGAGTGCAAGTCTCATCCTTTCTTTTATTCTCTTCATGAATTATTTATTTGGGGGGCCATTATTCTATTCTGTTCATGTGACTACCAATCACAAGATCATTTATGAGTGCCTATAACAAGGGAAGTCTAGCTACTATTAAAACTCTGCCTACATGGTGGAATCCTAGGAATAAACTCAGTCAATCTGCCCTGTTATATAGACATTGAATTGGGAGGAAAAGATGAGTAGTAGAGTAGAGGATGTGCATATGTTTCATATATGTGTTGTAGGTGGTACATATAATTTTCTTATAAAAGTAAAAGATAGTATGGTAGAGATTCTAAAATTTACTAGATGTTAATAGTCATCATTTCATATTCCAAATAGAAGGGAATGTTTTATATAATTAATTAGTATCATTTGTAAAAATATATTTCTTTTGAACTTGTTTATTCTAATACAGTTGAATCTTTTACATATCTACAAATTAACTAGCAATATAAAAAAAACATATTCAAGGAATTTCTTCTCATATATTGAGAAACATTTTTGATAATTTGGTGTCATTTAGGACTATCTTTGTTTTGTTGATTGAACATTAGGCTGGCATTCCTAAGCATTTTGGATGAAAAATGTACTAGCTAGTACTTAGATGTACTAGCCTTAGTTTTTAAAAGCAAAATTCCAAGTAAATTCATTCATATTTATCATTTTTATACATATTTTAATATGGGTTATGTTTATGTTTCAAAAGTTTTTATGAGTACTAACAATAAATATCAATCAAATAAGTTACCAAAACTATTAAAAATGACTTTTTCTGAGGTTTAAAATTATATTTCTCAGTAGAGTACTTCAATATTTATCCTCCATTAAGATTTTAATGACAAATGAAATGAAGAAAATAGATTTTCATATTCTTACATACACTTTATCTCAAGTGTTGTGGATGTCTATGCACTGATTTACTCTGTATTCATATAAGCATTTATTCAGTAACTCAAACGACCCTATATGAAAAAATTCTGATTATCACTGCATACAAAGTGATACAAGTCTCTCTTATACTACCATATGTCAAACAGATAGCTAGTGGGAAGTTGCCGTAAAACACAGGGATCTCAACTGGGTGCTCTATGACAACCTATAGGGATGGGATGGGATGGGGTGTGGGAGGGAAGTTCAAGAGGAAGGGACCATATGTACACTTTTGGCTGATTCACATTGCTGTATGGCAGAAACCAACACAACATTGTCAAGCAATTATCCTCCCATTAAATTGTTTTTAAAGTTATACAAGTTTCTAACTTCAAAGAGCATACCACCAAAATTTTAAAAAAATACATTATTAAAAATTTTGCAAAAGGATTTTAACATTCTCATAGAAAGTGAAACTGATTTAATGCAACTAAAGAGAAAAATGGAAAATCACTATTGAATATTTTTTCAGAATTTATTCTTGTATAGTCATTCTGCCAGTATGTCTTAAGTGCCTACAGTTTGCTATTCTTTACATTAGGTGTTGCATAAAGAATGATGGAAAAAAGATAATTTATGAATTCATCACCTATTGAGGATACAAAACCAGAGATTTGTTTAAAAGCTAATTTTGTACAGGAATAGAATTGTGGTGAGCAAAAAAGCACATGAAGGATAATTTTAGGATGTTTTGTTTGCCCAAATGAATAGGGATGCCGGTTAGTGATGGGAGTAATTGGTGATAAATGGGCTCATGGAAGAAGAATGGAACTCAAAGAAATGCCGGGGGACGGAAAGACAGAACTGGGATCAGAACCTGGAGCACTGTAAACAAGAATTGCTAAGTGCAAAGGGCAGGTACTCCAAATAGACTGTGTTTACCAGGTTCTAACTGAGCACCCTGAGAGATAAACCAGAAAACCTCCTTTGTAAGTTCAAGTACCAGGGTAGTGGATGAAGTTGAAAATTTGGGGCAAACGTCTGTTAACCAAAGTGACAGCTCTTCACTGTTTGTACCTGATAGGTGTCATATGGAAGAGGGATGATTTAAGGGCTTCAGAAAATGGGAGGGGTCCTGACGAAAAGGCCATTGTCACCCACAAAGCAGGGTGCAATAGGCCCTACGTATCCACAGGTTATGCATCCTCAGATTCAATCAATTATGAGTGGAAAACTATTTGGAAAAAACATTCTAGAAATATGAAAAAAAATGAAACGAGATTAGTGGCACAATTACCAAGACATGATAGGGTCTCTAGATAAGAATGTATAAAAGATAATCAAGTCTACTTCCTTATCTTGAAGTATTCTAATTACATATATACCCCTTATTTGTGGAAAATATACAATAAAGATCTAAGTCTTAACATCAGTAATAATTTTTAAAATTGCTCAAGAAAAAGGTTTTTTTTAGTACAATTGTTTCAACATTTTTATACGCTTGTAATTATTTAGAAATAAATGCAACAACTTTGTGACACTGTTCTAGTTTTCATTTTTTTAAAAAAGATTCATTAATTATTATATATGAGTTTTTCTTTCTTTTGTAAGTGTCACTGCCTGTACCTCCTCTAAGAATTTCTCTTTATACATGGAATTCAGAAATGCCATTCAAATGTGTCTAGAGCTTTGGTTTTGTTCAATAATTTTTCCTGGGTCATTATGGTAGCATTGTCAAAAAGGAAATCTTAGGTTTTTATCTACATTTCTTGTATTTTCTGTTTTCTTTTTTCCCATATAAATTACATTATTACCTGTCACATATCTCTTTTCCACATCTCTGCTAATACTAGTGTTTATGATTTTTCTTTAATCTATCAGTCTTCACATACTATAACACAAGTTTATTATATATAGCATAAATGAATGATAAAGTGATACAATGATTCATATTGTTTGAGAAGATAATATTTTTCAGACTTTTAGATCATTCTTATTGTCATATATGTATATCATTTATAAAGGTCTCTGGTTAGTATGTGGATAAAATAAAAACTGTAATTTTTCCAGCACAAAGGAGTTTTAAAATGTAGCTCTAAACTTTCCTTTTAATTATTACTCTCTGTTACCATTTACGGAGATGTGAAATATTATCTCTCTTATTAGCCTTCAGTGATGACAGGAGCAATATACTGAGTTATCTCCCAAAAGGTTTGCACAGATTGTCAGCAACAACCCAATAATTCAAAATGCTATTACAATGCACAGGAAGCTTATGTAAGCCATCGAGATATAATGTCTTCTCTTCCACCTAATGTTTAACATTCTGAACTTTTAATGAATGTATGTAGCTTTCTTCAGAGTAGAAAATTTAAACACACATATTTTTAAAAAATCAGTATTTAATCAAAGTTCTTTTATGTAACTTTTTTCTTTTTTTCTTATTTTTCTAAGATTTCATCTCTAAAAACATTCCTTGAATAATCTTTAGTTTACTGTTGTGTTGCAGATTAAATTTATAGAAATAAAACTGTTGCTAAATTAAGAATAAACAACAGTGTTAAGGCTAATAGTAAAAGTCTAGGCAATAAGATAATTATTTTCTATGTTGCTGTTAATTCATTCAATTGCCAACAGGCATTTACTTGTGAAAGGCAGTATTGTAAATGGTGATGATTCAGCAGGTCAAAAAACAGAAACAGCACAACTTTCCTTAACTGATATTGCAATAAAGAAAAAATAATAACATTCAATATAAGATAACTTTAATCAATGTCACTTATTCTGTGATAATGAGATAGATAATGAATTAAAGTGTGGAAATTTAAAACATAATCTGAATGCTGAGTAAGGCTATATTTCTTCTATTTTATAAGTTAACTAAATCAAAGTTTATAGAAACATACGCTATGTAGCTATCAAATAAATATCATTTCATATATATTAGTTATAACATTCCTCCTTTATTAATGTAACATTAAAGCTAGGTTCAGTTTAGTTCAGTCTCTCAGTCGTGTCCGACTCTTTGTGATGCCATGGATTGCAGCATGCCAGGCCTCCCTGTCCATCACCAACTCCCGGGGTTTACTCAAACTCTTGTCCATTGAGTCAGTAATGCCATTCAACCATCTCATGCTCTGTCGTCCCCTATTCTTCCTGCCTTCAATCACTCCCAGCATCAGGGTCTTTTCAAATGAGTCAGCTGTTCGCATCAGGTGGCCAAAGTAATGGAGTTTCAGCTTCAAACTCAGCCCTTCCAATGAATATTCAGGACTGATTCCTTTAGGAAGGAATGGTTGGATCTCCTTGCAGTCCAAGGGACTCTCAAGAGTCTTCTCCAACACCACAGTTCAAAAGTATCAATTCTTTGGTGCTCAGTTTCTTTATAGTCCAACTCTCACATCCATACATGACCACTGGAAAAAACATATCCTTAACTAGATGGACCTTTGTTGGCAAAGTACTGTCTCTGCTTTTTAATATGCTGGCTGGGTTGGTCACAACTTTTCTTCCACGGAGTAAGGGTCTTTTATTTCATAGCTGCAATCATCATCTGCAGTGATTTTGGAGCACCCTAAAATAAAGTCTGCCATTGTTTCCACTGTTTCTCCATCCATTTGCCATGAAGTGATGGGACTGAATGACATGATCTTGGTTTTCTGAATGTTGAGCTTTAAGCCAACTTTTTCACTTTCCTTTTTCACTTTTATCAAGAGGCTCTTTAATTCTTCTTCACTTTCTGCCATAAGTGGTGTCATAAGTGGTGTCATTTGCATATCTGAGGTTATCATTATTTCTCCTGGCAATCTTGATTCCAGCTTGTGCTTCACCCATACCGGCTGGCCTCATGATGTACTGCGCATTTAACTTAAATAAACAGGGTGACAATATACAGCCTTGACGTACTCCTTTTCCTATTTGGAATCAGTCTGTTGTTCCCTGTCCAAGTCTAACTGTTGCTTCCTGGCCTAAATATAGATTTCTGAAGAGACAGGTCAGGTGGTATGATATTCCCATTTTTTTCAGAATTTTCCACAGTTTATTGTGATCCACACAGTCAAAGGCTTTGGCATAGTCAATAAAGCAGAGATATATGTTTTTCTGGAACTCTCTTCCTTTTTTGATGATCCAGCAGATGTTGACAATTTGATCTCTGGTTCCTCTGCCTTTTGTAAATCAGCTTGAACATCTGGAAGTTCATGGTTCATGTATTGTTGAAGCCTGGCTTGTAGAATTGTGAGCATTACTTTGCTAGTGTGTGAGATGAGTGAAATTGTGCGGTAGTTTGAGCATTCTTTGGAATTGCCTTTCTTTGGGATTGGAATGAAAACTGACCTTTTCCAGTCCTGTGGCCACTGCTGTGTTTTCCAAATTTGCTGGCATACTGAGTGCAGCACTTTCACAGCATCATCTTTTAGGATTTGAAATAGCTCAACTGGAATTCCATCACCTCCACTAGCTTTGTTCCTAGTGATGTTTCCTAAGGCCTGCTTGACTTCACATTCCAAGATGTCTGTCTCTAGGTGAGTGATCCCACCATCGTGATTATCTGGGTCATGAAGATCTGTTTTGTACAGTTTTTCTGTGTATTCTTGCCACCTCTTCTTGCTATCTTCTGCTTCTGTTAAGTCCATACCATTTCTGTCCTCTATTTAGCCCATCTTTGTATGAAATATTTCCTTGGTATCTCTAATTTTCTTGAGGAGAGCTCTAGTCTTTCCCATTCCATTGTTTTCCTCTATTTCTTTCCATTGATCACTGAGTAAGGCTTTATCTCTCCTTGCTATTTTTTGGAACTCTGCATTTGAATGGGTATATCTTTCCTTCTCTCCTTTGCTTTTCACTTCTTTTCCTTACCCAGCTATTTGTAAAGCCTTCTCAGACAGCCATTTTGCTTTTTTGCATTTCTTTTTCTTGGGGATGGTCTTGAACCCTGTCTCCTGTACAATGTCACGAATCTCCATCCATAGTTCATCAGACACTCTGTCTATCATATGTAGTCCTTTAAATCTATTTCTCGCTCCCATTGTATAATCGTTGGGGATTTGATTTAGGTCAAACCTGAATGGTCTAGCACTTCCCTGGTGACTCAGATGGTAAAGCGTCTGACTGTGATGCAGGAGACCTGAATTTGATCCCTGGGTCAGGAAGATTTCTTGGAGAAGGAAATGCAACCCAACCAGTATTCTTGCCTGGAGAATCTTCTGGACAGAGGAGCCTACAGTCCATGGGGTTGCAAAGAGTCGGACATGACTTAGCGACTTCACTTTCTTTCTTTCAATTGAATGGTCTGGTGGTTTTCCCTACTTTCTTCAATTTAAGTCTGAATTTAGCAATAAGGAGTTCATGATCTGAACCACAGTCAGCCCCTGGTCTTATTTTTGTTTACTTTATAAAAACTTCTTCATCCTTGGCTGCAAAGAATATAATCAATCTGCTTTCGGTACTGACCATCTTGTGATGTTCATGTGTAGCGTCTTCTCTTGTGTTGTTGGAAGAGGGTGTTTGCTATGACCAGTGTATTATCTTGCAGAGAACTGGTCTCTTGCTATGACCCATAGATTCTCCAGCAGAGGCGTGTGTCAGTGGTGGCCTGCTGCAGGGTTGGGAGCACTGAGTGTGGCAATACATGCATGGAATCGTTTGAGTGAGGTCACCATTTTCTTCATTGCTTCCACCATAGTTTGGCGCCAGGTAAGTAGCAGGGAGGGAACACAACTCCACCCAACAACACAAAATTGGATTAAAGCTTTACTGAGCATGGCCCTGCCAATCATAACCAGACCATTTCCCTCTCAGTCAGTCTATCCCATCAAGGATTTTCCATGAACCTCTTATCCTTCTCCATCAAAGGGCAGACAGTCTGAAAACCACAATCACAGAAAACTAACCAATCTAACCACATGGACCACAGCCTTGTCTAACGCAGTGAAACTATGAGCCATAGTTGGTGCAGGGCCACCCAAGATGGACGGGTCATGGTGAAGAGTTCTGACAAAATGTGGTCCACTGGAAGAGAATGGCAAACCACTTTAGTATGCTTGCCTTGAGAACCCCATGAACTGTATGAAAAGGCAAAAAGATAGGACACTGAAAGATGAACTTCCCAGGTTGGTAGGTGCCCAATATGCTACTGGAGATCAGTGGAGAAATAACTCCAGAAATAATGAAGAGACAGAGTCAAAGCAAAAACAATACCCAGTTGTGGATGTGACTGGTGATGGAAGCAAGGTCTAATGCTATAAACAGCAATATTGAATAGGATCCTGGAATACTAGGCCCAAGAATCAAGGATAATTGGAAGTTGTCAAACTGGAGATGGCAAGAGTGAATGTTGACATTTTAGGAATCAGTGAACTAAAATGTTCTGGAATGGGTGAATTTAACTCAGATGACCATTATATCTACTACTGTGGGCAAGAATCCCTTAGAAGAAATGGAGTAGCCACCATAGTCAACAAAAGAGTCTGAAATGCAGTACTGGATGCAATCTCAAAATTGACAGAATGATCTCTCTTTGTTTCCAAGGCAAACCATTCAATATCACTATAATCCAAGTCTATGCCCCCACCGGTAATGCTGAAGAAGCTGTAGTTGAACGGTTCTATGAAGACCTACTAGACCTATTAGAACTAACTCCCAAAAAGGATGTCGTTTTCATTATAGAGGACTGGAATGCAAAAGTAGGAAGTCAGAAAACACCTGGAGTAACAGGCAAATTTGGCCTTGGAGTACGGAATGAAGCAGGGCAAAGGCTAACAGAGTTTTGCCAGGGGAATGTACTGGTCATAGGAAACATTAAACTAGAATTATTTAAATAACTGCGTGAATGAAAATACATTTTTTTTTCTTTCTGTATCTTAATCGTGCACACAGACACACATAATTTCTTCATCTCAGTCCTTTTTCCTTTCCCTTTCCTTCAATCTCTTGCTTTGAAAGAGACCATTAGATCTTAATAACATCATGGAAGAGTTTGGAAGAGATTTTTGCTGCATTTAAAAGGGACAGATTTGGCAGAAAATGTGCTTTTCCTGCAGTCACCTTCTCCTTGTCTATGATATGAATGACACACCTAAAGCACAGGAAAATATCTTATGACCATAAAGTTATATTGAAAAAATAGTCAATATCCAAAGAGAAAAAAAAAAAAAGAAAATGGTCCCAGATTTATGTTTAAAGAAACAATAAATGTTCTTTTTTTACGATCACTATTTACCAGACTTTAAAATATATATTTAAATTTATATATATATGTTATAAGACTATATATATATATATATATATATATATATATATATATATATATGAATTTGTACCAGAAGTTAAAGTATACACTGTAGAATTTATTCCTTGGAAGAAGACAATATTAAATTGGGTCAAATTAGATATATTTTAGTGTTTTAAAGGAATTGGGGGAATTTTTTTCTCACTATTGCAAGCATGTAAACATGTAATTGGGGCTTCCCCGGTAGCTCAGTGGTAGAGAATCTGCCTATAATGCAGGAGGTGCAAGAGACATAGGTTCGATCCTTGGGCATGGAAAATCCCCTTGCTGAGGGCTTGGCAACCCACTCCAGTATTCTTGAGTGGAGAATCCCATGGACAAAGGAGACTGGCAGGTTACAGTCCAAAGGGTTACAAAGAGTCAGACACAACTAAGAACACACACACAGTTTGAGAAACCTTTTGTAGGCTCTGAAAGTAATTATTTGGACATTTGAGGACCATCTAAATTCTCTTGGAGATCCAAGATACTGTGAATATTCATGAAAAAAAAGTGACGCAAAGTCATCGCCCATCATATTGATCACTTTTCAAATTAATTCAGTGTAGCAAAGCCTGATATTAGTACACTTACTATATTTTTAATAGAAAGTGGCAATGTGAACAAAATTCTATAAATATCAAATTATTTTGTTCATTACTCCTAGGCAAGAACTAACTAGAGAACATCAAATACGGCATAGCATATGTAAAAATCACATTTTTCATACATTTCATGCTAAGTTTCATTCTGAGGAATTGAACGATTTTGAAAGTCTTTCCAAAAGCAAATGCTTTAAGTAGCAGGACACAAATGTTTTAAGAATGTCTTAAAATAATCCCTTCATTCCTTAAGGGAATTCCATCCTGGGAGAGTTAAAAGAACTTCATTAAACATGTTGGTAAACTTTTGTTGGAACAAAAAGACCATGGCACTGTGTGTGGCCTTCCTGGCTCATGCATATAGATCAATTTATTGAATGAACTGAACTACGTAGGGTGCTAGCAAAAAACAACTTTCTTCTTTGGCAAAACTATCCTGCCATTTACTCTCTCTTGTTTTTCTCACCCAGGATGAAGCATATGTTTTTGCCAGTAAACAGAACACAATAAATAGTCTTTTGTTCAAATCATAAAATACAGTCCAGGAAAATGTGAAAAATCTAAACTTGTTTAAGTGAAGTTCAAGGCTATCCTGAACCAGAAAACTCACAATGGGAACAAGAACATGTTTGGTCTTTTCTTTTTTCCTCACTTAAGTTCATCCTATGTTCTAGCAGTTGTTTTGGGCTTCAACACATTTGGGAAAAGAGGACAGAGTGAGGTATGGTACAGGACATATGGACAGAGATAGGTGACTCTTCACTTGTGGTTTCTAATAATGGCATATTTCAAAACTAATTTCTTTCTTTCATGAGGGTGTTTTCTATAGGTTTTTCAGAAACGCCACACCAGTGTGATCTCTAACTTAGAGTTCCCTTGATGTAAGCAATGACTGTCACAAGTGCCTTCTTTAAGAGGCATCAACTCCAGCTTCCTGTCTCAGTTCCTCATGTGTCTCACGTGATCAAGAAATATGTCTTGTTGCGTTGCAGCCTGGAAGAAATTGCCTTTCTCAAACCTGTCTCCTATCCTCCTGACTAGCAGGCTAGCAATCCACTTTCATTTCAACATCCTGCATTTCTCCTCCATAAATAAATTTCACAAAACAAAGAATAGATGCATTGACTTGCCTTTATTCAAACAGATGTCCAACAAATATATCGCTCATAAAGCTCAATAAAATGTATCTACAGATGATAATTGTAGCTCATATAAATAGCAAAGCATAGGTATCAGATAAATAGCAAAGCACAGGTATCCAGAATCTCTCTTTCTCTCTCTCATCATCCATCTATCAATAAAGTGTGTGTGTGAGGGGGGGACATCTTATAAAGAGTGAAGAGAAGTTATTAGCTGACAGTGTGTAGAAAATGAATGAAGTGATAAAATAAAATTAAAAATCCACCTCACTTGATTTCAGAGAAATGAAAATTCTACCAATATGTATTTTCAAACACAGAAGACTTTAAGATAAATAGTAAAATCAAATGATGACAGATTAAAAAAATAAGAATTGTCCTACTTGCTGGTGGGATATATAATAAAGACTCTTGGAAAAACAATTTGCTAATGTCTAGTAAATATGAACATATGCATATCATTTGATTTACAGTTTTACTCCTTTATTTACATTGGGTTGGACAAAAAGTTCATTCGGATTTTTCTATGAGCTTGTTACATGCATAAACACAATCTTCTGTATATGTCCAAAGTGAAAGGCCCAATAAGTGAATATTTATTACAGCATTATTTTTAATTACCAAAAAATATTGAGACACTCTAAACATCCATCAGTAGAAAATGGTATGGCTGCATTATCAACCATAAATCAACATAAATTGAAGCATACCTACTAACATATATTCTATCAAATTATATAGTGATGAGTGAAGAGAGTACATTTACTAAAATGTGATGTTATTTCTGATTTATAAATATATATTTAGCAAACGTTTAGCTAAATGTTAACATCTACATGAAAAAAATAAATATCATATTCAGAATGCAATAAATGTAGGGAAATAAAGAGGAGGATTAGTTTGAATACTTCAAATATGACTGAAAAACTTTCTTATTTCAATTATAAGGAAATAAAGTTGACCCTTGAACAACTTAACAACTTAAAAGTTAAGCTTACTGACCTTCATGCAATGGAAAATCCTGTGATAACTTTACAAGTGGTTCTCTGTACCCAAGGTTCTGAACCTTCAGATTCAACCAACTCCAGATCATGTAGTACTGTACTAAGTATTTATTGAAAAATACTCACATGTAAGCAGAATCGTGCAGTTCAAACTCATGTCCTATGAGGGTCGACTGTATTACAATATTTAAGCCATAGCAACATGGATTGGTGGATCATAACCATTCTGGATAATTTGTTAATGTACAGTATGCTTGAAATTATCTCAAGATAAAATGAATAAAATCACAAAAATGATGAATGTAAATTCTCATGTAAATATTTTCATCTGATTTATTTCTCCATAAGAGTTTACATTTATTTACAAACTGAATATTTTTTAAACATAAATAATACTAGCATATTTTATTGTTAAGTATCTTATATATTGTATTTCCTCTGTAAGTATATATATTAGTTTTCTAGTGTGCTCAATCACTCAGTCCTTTCCAATTTTTTGCAACCCTATGGACGGTAGCCCACCAATCTTCTCTGTCTATGGTATTTTCCAGGCAAGAATACTGGAGTGGGCTGCCATCAAATATTCCACGGGATCTTCCTAATGCAGGGATCGAACCTGCATCTTTTGTGTTTCCTGCATTGGCAGGTGGGTTTTCTTTACCACTGTAACACGCTTCACCATGACACTGGTTTAAACTGTCATACATTTCTATCTCATGGTTCTCTAGATTTTTCTGGATGTTTTGACCAGGGTCTCACTGCACTAAAATCAAAGTGCCTGCAGTCTTCTTTCTTTCTAGATTTTCTAAGAAAGAGTCCATGTCCTTATCCAATAAAGTCGTCAACAGATTTTATTCTCTTGTAGTTACAGGACCAAGATCCCCATTTTGTTCTGGCCGTTCCCTGAACATTATGCCTAGCTTTTACAGATCAGGGCATTTCTTGTTTCATAACCACCATTCTCCAGGTTCAAAGCCTGCAACAGGGGTAGAGTTTATCTCACGCTCCCAGTATATTTTTTGAATCTGAATGAGGATTTACTCATTAGAACCTCCACCAGAAAATTTGTGGTGTGTAATGCACTATTCTATTTTTCAGGGACTGAATGACTACTCTGGCCTCCCCCAAATTCCTGTGTTGAAGTACTAACTCCTAGTGTAATGGTGTTTGGAGGTGGGACCTTTGGAATTAAATAGGTTTACATGAGGTCATGCGATTATGGATCTTACTATGGGATATGTGTCTTTGTAAAAAGAGAGACAAGAGCTCTTTCTACCCCTTGTCTCTCTCTTTCTCCCTTCTCTTTCCCCCTCTGCCATTTGAGGGCTGAAAGAGAACATGGCTGTCTGAAAGCCAGGAAAATATTCTCACCAAGAACCAAATCTGCTTGTTCCTTGATCTTGGACTTCTTGGCTATGGAAGCATGAGAAATGTTTACTGTTTAAGTCATCTGGTTTATGGTATTTTGTATAGTTGCCTGAGCTAAGATAATTTTCGTTTCAGTTCTATCTGCCAAATCCAGTGATTTTTCAATTTCATACATTTCTACACTTATTTCATGTCTTTCTCCATTTTTAAGAGGTAGTTCTGTTTGTTGAAGAGGCCTAATCTTTCAATTGCATTATCTTATTGATGTTTTACTAACTATTGCAGTTGTCCACTTTTCTGTTGCTTTTGATACATTCAGTTTAGTTCAGTTCGGTCGCTCAGTCGTGTCCAACTCTTTGCAACCCCGTGAATCGCAGCACACCAGGCCTCCCTGTCCATCATCAACTCCAAGAGTTTACCCAAACTCATGTCCATCGAGTCGGTGATGCCATCCAGCCATCTCATCCTCTGTCGTCCACTTCTCCTCCTGCCCCCAATCCCTCCCAGCATCAGGGTCTTTTCAAATGAGTCAACTTTTCGCATCAGGTGGCCAAAGTATTGGAGTTTCAGCTTCAACATCAGTCCTTCCAATGAACACCCAGGACTGATCTCCTTTAGGATGGACTGGTTGGATCTCCTTGCTGTCCAAGGGATCTCAAGAGTCTTATCCAACACCACATTTCAAAAGCATCAATTCTTCGGCACTCAGCTTTCTTCACACTCCAACTCTCACTTCCATACATGACCACTGGAAAAACCATAGCCTTGACCAGACGGACCTTTGTTGGCAAAGTAATGTCTCTGCTTTTTAACATGCTATCTAGGTTGGTCATAACTTTCCTTCCAAGGAGTAAGCATCTTTTAATTTCATGGCTGCAATCACCATCTCTTTACTTAATTTTACTAAAACTGAATGCTGTATCATACTTTGGAGACTTTCTAAAAGTTATTTGTAATTCAAAAAGAGATCTCTCATGCCTTAAACCTCATCCTTTCTATGAAATAACCTGGGTTAATGGAGACAAGCATTTTATGATATTGTAGAATATTATCAATATAAAACGAAGCATTTATATTTTCATTTGCAGATAATTTTGTGTGTGTGTTTGTGAAGTTGCTCAGTCGTGTCTGACTCTCTGCGATCCCATGGACTGTAGCCTACGAGGCTCCTCCATCCATGGAACTTTCCAGGCAAGCGTACTGGAGTGAGTTGCCATTTCCTTGTCCAGGGGAATCTTCCTGACCCAGGAATCTAACCCAGGTCTCCCGTATTTCAGGTAGACACTTTGCAATCTGATCCACTAGGGATGTCCAATACGTGGCTCTAAATTTATGTCCAGTATAGTTAGTTCAAAATATACAGTTTCTTTCTTTCTCCTCTTATACTGTCTGGGGTTTTATAAACAAAAAAGTATTCAGTTGACAATGAACTCAGATTTAAAATCACAAAAGATATTTGATATGTAATTTGAAGTTGTTAACATCATGAGTAACGTTGCACCCCTAGCATAGATCTTCCACTTTTTAAATAGAATATATTCTGGAAGAATATGATTAGATCATTTAATAATCAGCATATTATGACTATATGAGATTATTGCAAATAGTATATTACTGGTGAATACCTAAGTTGAATTCTTATTTCCTAAGAACTGCTGACATATATTAGGCTTGCTTAAGGCTTGTAGTTTAGCTTTCCAATTTTTTAAATTATTCTTTTTCCTGTTTTCTAAATGGAGAGCATTTGAGTGGCAGTTCAATTGCATCCTCTGCCAATCAATCATATATACATTTCATATGATGACTAAAAGGATATTGCACATATGACATGGGAAATCAGACTGGGGCTTATGGGAGCACAGGGAAATAATAAGTAGTATGAGATGGGGTAAATAGTATTGTAATGGTTTTTGTGAATGCCATCTTCAACAGAAAGGGCATGTTACTCAATCATTGTGAAATATACTGTTCCCTATTTAAGAAAATAGACCTTATTCATTTAAGCTATATTTAATGGAATTATATGACATTTTAAATACATTATTTTATAGTATATTTTTAAAAACATTTTTCTTAGTAAAACATGTTAATAAATAGACTCTGTAGTCCTTTTTTAATCTAGTAATAACATTTAGTTCAAAAATTCTGGTTTTTTCTTTATTAAATGATAGCTTTTATCTAAGAATGAAATGAATGTACAGGTATCTGCTTGAGAAAAGTTACTGAATAAAAATTAGTACAAATTATAAATATATAAGAGGATTCCCTGATGACTCAACACTAAAAACATCCTCCTGCAATGCAGGAGATGCAGAAGTGGGTTCGATCCCTGGGTCAAGAAGGTCCTCTGGAAGACAAATGGCTACCAGTACTACCAAGAGCTATGGATTCTTGCCTGGAGAATCCCATGGACAGAGGAGCCTGGTGGGTCACAGTCCATGGGTTGTGATCCAACTGAGCACACACACACAAAAACACATAAATTCCAGCTTTTACTATTATTGTCCATTTTGAAAGCTGAATGGACTTATTCATTTGATCATTCTTTATCATTAAAATTAATAGCAATATTTTTACTTTACTTCAGTCTGCACAATTAATATATGTCTTACCAAGTTTAGTTATTCTAATGTGTTAAACTGGATTAGAAATAGGAGCATTTAAATATTTTCTTTAATGCTTTTACATATTGGGTGCATAATTTACATTACTAAATATTTATATGTATTTAAAGTATCTTGTAGTTTCATATTTGTATAGAATATATTTTATATGAAATTTTCTATAAATTTGAAATTTGTAAAAGCTGTATTTTACTTTATTATTATATTAATTGCATCTTTATATTTTTAAAAATTAATTTTTCACAATTTAACAGTGTGAAGTCATTTCACATTTTGGTAGAAAATACCAACTGTTTGTTTAGTATACATACCATCATTTAAGAAATGCTAGCAAAATGTGAGTATTTTGTTATCATTTTAACTAAGATACATCTCAATATCACTAGTGACACAGTACAGATTTAAATCTCTTATCCTTACAAAGACAGACTCATTTAAAAGTGGAAACTTTTCAACACAATGGTAGGAATTTACTACAGATTGTAAGTTTTTCCAATTGTAGTTTTAGCAATCAATAATTCAATGAGTCTGATCTCTTTGCAAAAGGACATATTTATTGAAAAGTTTTCCTCAAGTGTCAAGAGACAGAGTAAATATTTATAGCACACCTATTATGATTTTATGGACAATATCAACTTCTTTAAATATAAACAATGAACAATAAACAATCTAAGTAACTACAATAACAATAAAATATAAAATAAAAAATATAAAAAAATAAAATAATAATAAACAATCCAAGTAGTTTAAAAAAGAAAATGAATAGTTTACAATGTTGCATGGAACTTAGATGTTCCATTTAGCCCCAGACACCACAAGACATAGCTGAACTTTGAATTAATTAAAAACATGGTAATAATGTATTAATTATTTCTTCCTACACAGTTAAAAAAATTTGATATGAAGATTTATGAGATGAATTATTTTTAGAATATTATAAATTATGTTTTTACTGTGTAAAAAGTTATTGAAATATAGTTATTTTGCAATATTATATTAGTTTCATATTTATAATACAGTGATTTAGTTATACATATATATCAGTATATATATGTATATGTGTACATATATATATATATATATGTATATATGTACGTCATATGGCTTCCCTGATAGCTCAGTTGGTAAAGAATCTGTCTGCAATGCAGGAGACCTCAGTTTGACTCCTGGGTTGGGAAGATACCCTGGAGAAGGGATAGGCTACCCACTTCAGTATTCTTGGGCTTCCCTTGTAGCCCAGCCAGTAAAGAATCTGCCTGCATGTGGGAGGCCTGGGTTCAATCCCTGGGTTGGGAAGATCCTCTGGAAAAGGGAAAGGCTACTCACTCCAGTATTCTGTCCTGGAGAATTCCATGGACTGTAGAGTCCATTGGGTTGGAAAAAGCCGGACCCGACTGAGCCACTTTCACTTTCATATATGTCATATATATATATTCTTTTTTTCATTCTCTTCCATTATAAACTATTGCAAGATATTAATTATAGTTCCCTATGCTATACAATAAGTTCTTGTTGATTATCTGCTTTATATATAGTAGTGTGCATATTTTAATCACAACCTCTTAATTTATCCCTCTTCCCTCTTCCCATTTAATAACCACAAGTTTGTTTTCTATGTCTATGTTTGTTTTCATCTTCTTTATACATTCATCTGTCAATGGACACTTAGGTTGTTTTTACATCTTGGTTATTGTAAGTAGTGCTTCAATGAACACTGAGGTACATGTTTATAGTCAAGTTATATTTTCTCTGAATGTATGTCCAGGAGTGGGATTGCTGGATCACATGGTAACTTTATTTTTAGTTTTTTAAAGAACCTCCATACTATTCCCCTTGGTGGCTGTACAAATGTACATTCCCATGAACAATGAAAGAAAGTTCCTTTTTCTCCACACCCTCTCCAGTATTTTATTGTTTGTAGATATTTTTGATAATGGCCATTCATGACTGGTATGAGGTAATACCTCATTGTAGTTTTGATTTGCATATCTCTAATAATTAAAGTTGAGCATCTTTTCATTAGCCTTTGGTCATCTGTCTTTGGAGAAATGTTTTTTTAAACTTTCTGCCTAGTTTTTGATTGGGTTGTTGCTTATTTGACCTTGGACAGTGTGAATTCTTTGTATATTTTGAAGATTAGTCCCTTGTCACTTGCATTGTTTGCAAATATTTTCTTCTATTCTGTAGGTTTTCTATTTGTCTTGTTTATGTTTTCCTTTGCTGTGTGAAACTTTTAAGTTTAATTAGGTTCCATTTGTTTATTTTTGTTTTTGTTTCCATTACTCTAGGAGACAGATTCAAAAAGATATTGCTGAGATTTATGTCAAAGAATGTTCTGCCTATGTTTTTCTCAAGGTGTTTTGTAGTATATGGTCTCACATTTAGGTCTTTAATCCATTTTGAGTGTATTTTTGGTCATGATGTTACAGAATGAATATAATCATGCACAATAAAATATTATGTTTTTGTCATAAGTTATTGATTTCAGATTTTGGAGACAAAGACAAGGTTTTACTTTTAAATACAAAAAGAAAACACAAAAGACTGTATATTTATATTTTATAAAATAATTTGGGCAGTTTTAAAAATATTGTGTCAACCAAACTAAGAATTTATCCTTGAGGCAAGGCAAAGAAAGAGAAAATTTTCTTTCTGTATGTCAATGGAGGAGACTATTAATTTGCTTTTTGAGCTAATCTCTTGTTTAGGAGTTGGCAGACTTATGCTGATGGCCAAATCAATATGACCCCTGTTTTGTGAGTTAGGAATGTTTTATTTTACTTTAACATTTTAAAAAGACTCATTCTAAGTGATTGTGTAAGTCCTTGTATATGGTAGTCTCAATTTTGTTTCTTGGTCTATAAGCTTGATATATTTACTATCTGGCTTTTTTCAGAAAACATTAGTCAACCCTTGGGAACTGAAGCATAAAGTGAGACACTGCTTAAAGATTTAAATCCATATGTTGACATGTTTCTGAAACATCTTTCCTGGATTAAAAAAAAAAATTTCTGTAAAACAATTACAAACAAATATTTGCATCTATTTTGTTGTCTTTCTTTACTATTGTCACTATCTGAATGCAATATTTATTTCCTTCTGTTAGTTGTAAAGCTGCTAGAGAAGTAATATAATGAAAATATCATTTACAAATGTAATTAAATGAGAAGTATATATAGAATGATTGGATTCATGAATTTAAAAATATAATAGCTTTTTAGTGGCACCCAGGGATTAAAAAATATATTTAAAGCATGAAAATGGTTATCAATCAATGCAATGAGGCAAAACAGTACTTGATAAAGTGATGATATACTGTACATAAGCAAGTCATCAAGGATGAATAGACTACATTATCTCAATACATACCTGAAGTCTTTGGGAATGCATGATATCAAGTTGGGTTAACTTACAGGTGTATTGAAATTTGCCACAAAACAGAAAAATATAACACAGTATCCCTATATATCATATGTACTAGATATAGTGGGTGTGACAAAATGTATTCTTGTTCTTGAAACTACTTTCTGATGTTAATATTTCATATCCTTTGCAAGATCATGAAAATACAAATAAGATTAAAGTAATCTCACTTTTAAAGGATTATTGTAAGGAAATGTAAATTAAAATATTCTGCTCCCTTAAGCTTCAATGCACAACTTATTGCTTTTTATTCTAGAAAATATACTAAACCTTCTTTCTGTGCCTCTATATCATTTTGTACATTGATATGCTTGTGTGTAATTTCGATCATTGTCAATGAAAGTGAAAGTGTCGCTCAGTCATGTCAGACTCTTTGCAACCTCATGGACTATACAGTCCATGGAATTCTTCAGACCAGAATACTAGAGTGGATAGCCTTTTCCTTCTCCAGGGAATCTTCCCAACCCAGGGATCGAACCCAGATCTTCCACATTGCAGGCGTATTCTTCACCAGCTGAGCGACAAGGGAAGCCCAAGGATACTGGAGTGGGTAGCCTAGCCCTTCTCCAGGGGATCTTCCCAACCCAGGAATCGAACCAGGGTTTCCTCACACTTGTGAATACTATTTTTTCACAATTATTATGTCAAGAACACCAGTAGGAAAATTAAAATATCAAAGTATCAGATGTATTTTTGCTGAAACTATCTGATACGATTTGCTGCTGGGAAAAATAGGTTTATGTTCATGAAATATTTGCATTTATTTTCACAGTACATTTTAATTAGTTTAATGAAGACAAAATGGCTATTTTCTTTGTAAATATTAATTTAGTGATAAAATGTAGAATGAGTTATTAGAAACATCCATATATTGTCTTCATTAAAGGTAATATATATTTTTGAAATTATTTTAGCTTTTTAAGTTGAAGTAAGTTGATTTACAGTTTCAGGTGTATAGCAGACTGATTCAGAATATATGTATTCTTTTTCAGATTCTTTTCCATTTAAGGTTATTACAAGATATTGAATATACTTCCCTAGGCTATACAATAGGTCCTTCCTGATGATCTATTTTACATATAGTAGTATGTATATGTTAGTCCTAAACTCCTAAATTATCCCATTTGTCAACTGTAAATTTGTTGTCTATGCCTGAGTCTACTTTTGTTTTTTAAGTCAGTTTATCTGTGTTATCTTCTTAGATTCCACATAAGAGCATTATAATATAATATTTCTTTTTCTTTTCCTTACTTCACTTCAAAGTGAAAATATAAGAGTTCTCTCCGTTGTGTCTGTTTGTGACCCCATAGACTGTAGCCCACCAGGCTCTCTCTCCATGAAACTTTCCTGGCAAGAACTCTGGTGTGGGCTACCATTCCTTTCTCCAGGGTATCTTCCCAACCCAGGGATTGAACTTGGATCTCCTGAATTGAGACAGATTTTTTACCATCTGAGCCATTAAGGAAGCCCCTGGTACAATAATACCTAGGTTTGTCCATGTTGCTGTAAATGGCATTATTTCAGTGTTTTATTTTTTTAGAACTAATATAAACACATATGTGTATATATATGCATATATTGAGCCATATACACACATATGTGTGTGTGTGTGTGTGTGTGTGTGTGTGTATGTCAGCAAAGTGATTCAGTTATGCATACATAATATACATATTCTTTTTCAGATTATTCTCCATTATGGGTTATTATAAGGTGCTGAATATAGTTCCCTGTGGTATACAGTGAGTCCTTGTTTTTCATCTATTTTATATATAGTAGTGTGTATATGCTAATCCTATACTCAAATTTAGAGTCTAGTATTTATTATTTGTAGACTTTCTGATGATGGTTTTTCTGACTGATGTGAAGTGATACCTCATTTAGTTTTGATTTGTATTTCTCTAACAACTAGTGATGTTGAGCATCTTTTCATGTTCTTATTGGCCATCTATATGTCTTCTTTGGAGAAATGTCTATTTAGGACAATGTATTTTTAATACTTGGGGCAACATGATAACTTAGAGTAGTGAGGGTTGGTTAAAATCATGGCTATCTTTCTAATCTTTCATATTGACCCTCTTGTGTGGACTTCAGGTTAGGATGCCATATTAGTTAATGAGAAGATTGAATGAATACAGTAAAAATTCAATTTTACTGGTTGGGATTCAGTTTTATGTGTGATTAAAGTAAAATACAAAAAGGACACCAAATTTGAAGATTCCCTGAGCAGACAAAATCAGTTAAAGACACCTAAGTGAAACAATTTAGCTTAGTCTGCAAAATAAGGGATGTGTAACTTGGAATAGTTCTTTTAAATCCCTCTGAAAATCATAAATGCAACTATTCCTTCCTTCAAATTAGCATGTGGTAACCACTTTCAATCAATCCCCTATCACTATACAAACTCTGATTTATAACTGATCATTTTATAAAATAAACAGTCTTTGCATTCTCACTTCATTGTCTGACAACAATGTACCTCTAAGTCTCATTCAACTTTTGATTTCAGAGTTCCCGGTTCACAAACCATTCTTGCATGCACAACAAATCTCTACTAAATACTGTAAGAAATACAACTTGAAGTGGTCCATTTTCAGGGCGAAGTAGCTGGCCTTAAGTGGAAAATTATTAACAAACAGTTTTCCCCTCAGAGCTAGCTAGTTTTGGCTTTGAAAACTACTGGCAACCTAGTCTTGCTTAACAGCTTACACCTGGAGAGACCGTAAGCTAACCGGAGGGTTGGGATGGGATAAACTAAAGTACTCATTGAGAAATGTAGACTTAGGATAGGAAGGAAGAAGAAAGAATACACCATGAGACTTAGGGGACACCCAAGTAAGATTGTAACCCTATAGCACTCAGCCAATGAGGAACTGGGAAGGGATCTGTGCATCAGGAAATAGGATGCTTGCTGTAACTGTCCTGGGTGTGCCTGCCCACCAGACATCTGATCATACAAGACCCAATCTTGCAAGACCATCATTAAAAGTCCCACTGCCACTGTGCTTCCAGTCTCCAAGTTCAACCCTTGGTTTTGCACTGGTGAGCATGTTTCTCACAAATACCATTTTGTTGATGTGGTGGTTTTATATTTACTTTTTCTGTATTTGTGGCAATGTTAGGTCAAATTCTTCTGTTTCTGTTTTACATTTTCTTCTTATTGTTAGGTCAAATTAAAGATAAGAAATTAAAGCTATCATACTTGTTTTCACCACATTGACAATGAGAAGAACATTTTAATCAACCAGTGGTTATTTAGGCCACCACAACTTCAGTGTACTAACATAAACCAGTACACCTGAATTGCACATAAGCAACACAAGAGAAAATCTTACTAATTCATCACATTAATACAACAAGAAAGCTATTTATTTATCTTTGCAGAAGTATAGTTACTGTTTTCAGATATATCTTTCCATCCCTATGAAAAAGGTATTTTTGAGTATATGCTTCTTCTCTGTGATTGAATCTCTAATGATTGCGTCTCTGTTCCACGCCACATCCCTCTCCTTAACCATGCATTTGCAGGTCAGTCACCTTGCTTCTGCCTGCTTTCCCCGCTCCCCCCACCTGCTTTAGAATCTCTTCTTTTCAATCCTCTAACAACCAGTGCCCTCAGATATGTTTCCAATACTTCTCTGTTCAGGAGATCCTCTCACTGCAATGCCTAAACCTTTGCTATTTTTCTCCTTTTCTGCACAGTCTCCACTTGATCTTAGACCAGGCATAGGCTTGGTAGTTGGCTCTTGTGGTTTCAGATATTTACTTTCCTAGTTACAAGCAAAATAATTTTTGATTTATTGTCTTCCTCCAACCCATGATGCTGGCATAAGTTTTGAATGGTTTTTTGACTCTCTTTGTAAATTTGTATGTTTTGAAGTATTTGTGAAAACAATTAGGCAGCCTCTGTTATGCTACAAGGGTGGGCAAGTCAGCTCTAATGACAGTTCCACTAATGCTGTTCTCAATGTGAATAAGTAATTTAAAAAGTGAAAATCAAGTGGTACTGTCAAAAAAGAGGAAAGAATGAATAATTTTGTCTAAAACCAATAACGAACCACTGCATATATTGCTACTGTTGTCAGTTATTGACTAAAAATATAGCTATAACTCAGTTATCTAAATTAAGGACACTCCCATTTGACTTCCATTATTACTTATTATCTGACTGACTGACTTTCTTGGAATTCAAGTATTAAAATCTGTCCCACCCTAATAAGCACTCCCCACTTCTAGTAGAAGATTGGATAATACTAATGCATCACTGGTTCAACCATGGCCATCCCTATGAAGTTGAAGCTATTTTATCAGTCATTTCCTTTTTTGTTAGGTGATTTTTATTCTTCTCTCAGACTTCCATTAAAGTGGTTCCAATACACTACATGGTGAAGCTATTTAAAAGAATTCTTCCAGTGTCAAAATTTAGAAAGTCATAATTGTGAATCACTTCTTACTTGTTCTGTATAACACAGATAAATTTGAAAGTTGGAATGAACTAATTACCTATCTGCCATTCTAACCTTTGAAGTTGAATGCTAATTCTCATTCATCATTTTTACTGGCAGCCCACGATATTCACTTTAAGAATATTTCTAGATTTAAAGTTAAGTGTGAGATGGCTTTTCTGATCTTTATGCAGTATGAAAAAGAATGAGGCCCTGTTAAGCTCTATTTGGGCTTCCCTGGTGCCTCTGTTGGTAAAGAATCTGCTTTCAGTGCAGGAGATCTGGGTTAGATCTCTGGATTTGAAAGATCTACTGGAGGAGAAGGAAATGGCAACCTACTCCAGTATTCTTGCCTGGGAAATCCCATGGACAGAGGAGTCTGGTGAGTTCCCCGCCACGGGGTCACAAGAGTCAAACAAAACTTAGCAACTAAACCACCATGACCACCACTAAGCTCTGAGTGCCTCTATCAAAGCAGTTCTGAGTGCTTCCGATTTGGCATTTCTTTTTCATTTAAACTCTCTTATTCTACCTGTACTGTACATCATAGTCAACTTTATTTAAAGCTCTGATTCAGATATTATGTGCAATATTAACAGGATAATTCTGTATAACTTACTGGTTTTTATTTTCTAATGACTTCATGCTACCATCCATTTTACTCACAATAAATAAAAGGTGTAAATTCAAGAGGAACAGGGCTAGCTTTGGAGAGAACATCGGAGAAGGGAGAGCCTGGATAGGAGTAAAGCATGGGGTAAAAACCTTGAACATTAGAAGAATCAGTCACAATAAAGAAGACACACATAGATGTCTCAGTGGCTGCTTTGAGAAAGGATAAGAAGGGGAATAAGAGATGCAGATCAGAGTTGACACAATCATTTGGAAGATTTTGTACCTGTCAGAGGAAAACAGAGTAAAGAAAAAAGAAGCACGATCTATTAGTTTTGAATACAGATATGCTCCCTCAGTACATGAATCAACTTTCAGAAACAGCATAAGGAATTCATATGCCTTTAAGGTATTTGCTGTTTATTGGCAGGGAACCAGTGAACAAATGAATGGCAAATTGCAGGTAAGATTTACAAGATTTATCACTGTACCTACATAGGTACAAAAAAATGGAAAATTATCTGTCTTTTTCTCTCTCTGATTTGGTTTCATTTTGAATTTTCTTCCATCTATGAATCTGCTGTTTTCCTCTTCTTTGTATAGGCATGATGCTGCTCCTTACTTGCATCTCTAAATCAGGTTTTAAAATCATTCACATCTTTGGAACATCAGTGAGCCTCAAAGGCTGGGCAGTTAGAGTTGGGAAGAAAAGTAATGTTGTTGCTTTCCAAATTTTTAAAAGCTCTATATGAAGCAGCAAAGTGTAGAGTTATAAAGAAGTTTTGGAGTCATCATAACCCTTAATCTCAATTATCTGCATTACAACATGAAAGAACTTGGGTAATGTATTTATTTTATATAATTTATTTTTAATCATAGATATAGGGAGATATTTGTTGATTCATTCATTCACTCCTTCAACACACATATCCACTTTTTTCACAAAAAATAGAGTCAATCAAAATAAGCATGCACTCTGCCTCCCCAAGTTCACAGTACAAAGAACAGTAACATTTAAGCAACCTAACTTATAGGAATAATATGAATAGTTAAATAGACAATATATTAAAAGCATTAAAAATTCATGAAAGTTCACACAATGTTAGAAGTTCTTGTAGTTTAAGAGTTATATTTTCTTGAGAACAACTGTATTACTAACAGTAATATAATTACTACCAGTCCTACATAATAATATTTAGGACTCAGTATAAAATGAAAATGTGGGAACCTTCATTTAAAAAAAAAGGGAAAAGTGCCATTACATTTTCCTCTCTTTTTGAGTCTCTCTTATGACTTGTAATTTTGATTTATTTAATTTATTATTTAACAGAATTCGCCTTTGCACATGAGGACACTTGTTGGGTAAATGCAGACCCTTCACGAGCACACCATGACCCCACTCTGTAATTCCGCGTATGCACTCTCTGGAGCACATTAGTCGCTCTCAGACTCTGGTGCACCAGGGACCCTAAAGAGAAGGGTGAGAAGCTCCCTCCCCCACATTCACTGCCAAAGCCTTTAGCAGTGCCAGCCTGGGTGAAGACGGCTGCTGGAATGTCCTACCCCAAAGTGTCCCTGGCCCTTTCCAATCCTTCCTGGGCTCATGGACATGTCCCATGGGTCGCAGGACATAAGCCCACCCGCTACTGTCTTCCTCCTATGCCTCTTTCCTCTTCAACTCAGGGTTCACCAAGGTGTAGGAAAGAATGGTGATGGGGCAGGTGAAGGGCAGGACAAGGGAGGCTCTGTGGGTAGGTGCAGCCTGAACCCATCAGGAGAGACCCAGAGGAGCTAGAAACGGATTAGTATGCTAGCAAGGCCACTGGCGCATGTTAATATCTTCCATCAGACTTCACTTGCAAAGCACAAATTCAAGGATAGAAGTTATCCAGAATTAGCAGTGTCCACAGTGTTAAATTCCCATCATGGGGACACTGCACAGAGTTCTGTGCTATTGGATTGATCCCACACCTATGAATCTATCCCCGACTACCACCTCTAATGCACAACGAGAAAGCCCAAACTTCTGAGCTCTGTATACAAATCACCTGGAATCTATATATCAATCATTATAATCAATTCTTCCAAATATGTGTTAGAATTTAAGTAGAATATATCTACTTGTGAGCTTCCCTGGTAGCTCAGTTGGCAAAGAATCCATTTGCAATGCAGGAGACTCCTGTTTGATTCTTGGGTTGGGAAGATCCCCTGGAGAAGGGACAGGCCACCCACTCCAGTAAATTCTTGGGCTTCCATGGTGGCGCAGACAGTAAAGAATCTGCTTGCAGTGCAGCAGACCTGGGTTCAATCCCTGGGTTGGGAAGATCCCCTGGAGGATAGCATAGCAACTCATTCCAGTATTCTTGCCTGGAGAATCCCTATGGACAGAGGAGCCTGGTGGGCTACATTCCATAGGATCACAGAGTCAAACATGACTGAGTGAATAAGAACAGCACAGCACATACATCCACTCGCATTTTTAAAATTACTGATTAAAAGGACTAGGAGAACTAAATTATCTTTTTTCTGTTCTTGTTTATTTATAGTCAGTATTACCTCTTCCATCCCTAATAGGAGTCTTATGTAATTAGATTAAAATAACATGAATTAAAGTATCAATAAAACTGTGTTATAATACAATATTTTTTCAGCTTTGGGAAGTTTGACAATATGCTAATAAACAGAAGGGATTAAATAAAATCTGTTACCCAGCTCTGTATTGACTTAAATGGAAATTTCATGCATTATAATCCAACCTCAATGAATTATTTTAGTGATAAATGCATTCCAGGAAGTTTTTTAATCCTCAAAATATTTCAGTCATGTTTACTAGCTTGTTAGTTTCTTTAATTGCTTCATCACATATTGTTACTGCTTATATATATCTTTAAAAATGAGTAACAGGTATATGGCATATAATTACAAAAACTAGAATACACCAGATAAACATTATTTGATATGTGACTAATTTGAAGTGAGCTTGAAATGCATTTAACAAACGGAGTTAAAAAAATAACTTATTAGAATCTAACATGTGGCATAGTGACTGGAATAGAAAAGGCATTCCAAAATATCTGATGAAAAAAGCAGAAAAATGTTAATATGAACAGAGATTGAGATTAGGAAAATAGCAAATATATGCATGAAGATTACTATGCATTAAAACAAGTTAATTGTTTTCTTCCAAACATTAAGTAATAGCACACACTACAAGAATATTTTCCATGACGTTCAGTTCAGTTGCTCAGTTGTGTCTGACTCTTTGTGACCCTATGAATCACAGCACGCCAGGCCCCCATGTCCATCACCAACTCCCGGAGCTTACTCAAACTCATATCCATCAAGTCGGTGATGCCATCCAGCCATCTCATCCTCTGTCCTCCCATTCTCCTCCTGCACCAAATCCCTCCCAGCATCAGGGTCTTTTCCAATGAGTCAGCTCTTCGCATGATGTGGCCAAAGTACTGGAGTTTCAACTTCAGCATCAGTCCTTCCAATGAACACCCAGGACTGACCTCCTTTAGGATGGACTGGTTGGAACTCCTTGCAGTCCAAGGGACTCTCAAGAGTCTTCTCCAACACCACAGTTCAAAAGCATCAATTCTTCGGTGCTCAGCTTTCTTCACAGTTCAACTCTCACATCCATACATGACCACTGGAAAAACCATAGCCTTAACCAGATGGACCTTTGTTGGCAAAGTAATGTCTTTGCTTTTTAATATGCTATCTAGGTTGGTCATAAGTTTTCCTCCAAGGAGTAAACGTCTTTTAATTTCATGGCTGCAGTCACCATTCACAGTGATTTTGGAGCTCAAAAAAAATAAAATCTGACACTGTTTCCACTGTCTCCCCATCTATTTCCCATGAAGTGATGGGAACAGATGTCATGATCTTAGTTTTCTGAATGTTAAGCTTTAAGCCAACTTTTTCACTCTCCTCTTTCACTTTCATCAAGAGACTCTTTAGTTCCTCTTCACTTTCAGCCATAAGGGTGTTGTCATCTGCATATCTGAGGTTATTGATATTTCTCTCAGCAATCTTGACTCCAGCTTGTGTTTCTTCGAGCCCAGCGTTTCTCATGATGTACTCTGCATAGAAGTTAAATAAGCAGGGTGACAACATACAGTCTTGAGGTACTCCTTTTCCTATTTGGAACCAGTCTGTTGTTCCATATCCAGTTCTAATTGTTCCATCCTGACCTGCATACAGGTTTCTCAAGAGGCAGGTCAGGTGGTCTGGTATGCCCATCTCTTTCAGAATTTTCCACAGTTTATTGTGATCCACACAGTCAAAGGATTTGATGTAGTCAATAAAGCAGAAATAGCTGTTTTCCTGGAACTCTCTTGCTTTTTTGATGATCCAGCAGATGTTGGCAATTAGATCTCTGGTTCCTCTGCCTTTTCTAAATCCAGCTTGAACAACTGGAAGTTCACGGTTCATGTATTACTGAAGCCTGGCTTGGAGAATTTTGAGCATTACTTTACTACTGTGTGAGGTGAGTGCAATTGTGTGGTAGTTTGAGCGTTCTTTGGGATTGCCTTTCTTTGGGATTGGAATGAAAACTGATGTTTTCCAGTCCTGTGGCCACTGCTGAGTTTTCCAAATTTGCTGGCATATTGAGTGTAGCACTTTCACAGCATCATCATATAGGATTTGAAATAGCTCAACTGGAATTCCATCACCTCCACTAGCTTTGCTCCTAGTGATGTTTCCTAAGGCCCACTTGACTTCACATTCCGGGATTCTGGCTCTAGGTGAGTGATCACGCCATCATGATTATCTGGGTCTTGAAGATCTTTTTTTTTTTTTTTTTACAGTTTTTCTGTGTATTCTTGCCACCTTTTCTTAATATTTTTTGCTTCTGTTAGGTCCATACCATTTCCGTCCTTTTGTGAACCCATCTTTGCATGAAATGTTCCCTTGGTATCTCTGATTTTCTTGAAGAGATCGCTAGTCTTTCCATTCTGTTGTTTTCCTCTATTTCTTTGCATTGATCACCAAAGAAGACTTTCTTATCTCTCCTTACTATTCTTTGGAACTCTGCATTCAAATGGGAATATCTTTCCTTTTCTTCTTTGTTTTTCGCTTCTCTTCTTTTCACAGCTATGTGTAAGGCCTCCTCAGACAGCCATTTTGTTTTTTTGCATTTCTTTTCCATGGGATGGTCTTAATCCCTGTCTCCTGTACAGTGTCACGAACCTCTGTCCATAGTTCATCAGGCACTCTGTCTATCAGATCTAGTCCCTTAAATCTATTTCTCACTTCCACTGTATAATCATAAGGGATTTGATTTAGGTCATATCTGAATGGTCTAGTGGTTTTCTCCACTTTCTTCAATTTAAGTCTGAATTTTGCAATAAGGAGTTCATGATCTGAGCCACAGTCAGCTCCTGGTCTTGTTTTTGCTGACTGTACAGAGCATCTCCATTTTTGGCTTCAAAGAATATAATCAATCTGATTTTGGTGTTGACCATCTGGTGAGGTCCATGTGTAGCATCTTCTCTTATGTTGTTGGAAGAGGGTGTTTGCTGTGACTAGTGCTTTTCTTGGCAAAACTCTGTCAGCCTTTGCTCTGCTTCATTCAGTACTCCAAGGCCAAATTTGCCTGTTACTCCAGGTGTTTCTTGACTTCCTACTTTTGCATTCCAGTCCCCTATAATGAAAACGACATCCTTTTTGGGTGTTAGTTCTAAAAGATCTTGTAGGTCTTCATAGAATTGTTCAACTTCAGCTTCTTCAGCCTTACTGGTTGGGACATAGACTTGGATTACTGTGATATTGAGTGGCTTACCTTGGAAACGAACAGAGATCATTCTGTTGTTTTTGAGAATACATCCAAGTACTGCATTTCAGACTCTTTTGTTGACCATGATGGCTACTCCATTTCTTCTAAGTGATTCCTGCCCACAGTAGTAGATATAATGGTCATCTGTGTTAAATTCACCCATTCCAGTACATTTTAGTTTGCTGATTCCTAGAATGTCGACGTTCACTCTTGCTGTCTCCTGTTTGACCACTTCCAATTTGCCTTGATTCATGGACCTAACATTCCAGGTTCCTATGCAATATTGCTCTGTACAACATCGGACCTTGCTTCTATCACCAGTCACATCCACAACTGTGTATTGTTTTTGCTTTGGCTCCATCTCTTCATTCTTTCTGGAGTTATTTCTCCACTGATTCCCAGTAGCATATTGAGTACCTACCGACCTGGGGAGTTCCTCTTTCAGTGTCCTATCATTTTGCCTCTTCATACTGTTCATGGGTTTGTCAAGGCAGGAATACTGAAGTGGTTTGCCATTCCCTTCTCCAGTGGACCACATTCTGTCATACCTCTCCACCACGACCCATCCGTCTTGGGAAGCCCCAATATAATCTGTTATCTTTTTTAGTGTTTTTAAAGAGTCCATGGAATTCTCAAGGTCAGAATACTGGAGTAGGTAGCCTTTCCCTTCTCCAGGGGGTCTTCTCAATTCAGGCATCAAACCGAAGTCTCCCATAATTGCAGGCAGATTCTTTATCAGCTGAACCACAAGGGAAGCTCTATTTTCTATTAAGAAATTTAAAGTTCTATTCAATTCCTCAAAAGAGTTTGGAATTAATATTTCTATTATTTTCAATTATGAAATATAAATGAATAGGGAAAAATTCTAAGTAAATCTGAGTTAGGTCTTAGTCCCTATTCTGTCATGAATTTTTTTTTTTTTTCTTTTCTGTCATATTGAATAAGCTGTTTACTCTTTCTGAGATTTAAATGTTTTATCAGTCAAAATATACTAAGCCATATAACTTTCAAGGTTGTTATGAAAGTTCGGTGATTTATATTTTTAGGTTTTCAGATAACATCATTGAATTGTTATGCAATTTTCACAATTAGAGGGAATACCTATAAAAATAGCACCCATAAAAATAAAAATCAGTGGTCACATAAGCTTAGAAGAAATTCTTTGTTTTTCAACTAAACTTATTTCTTCCCCATAATGCTGTTATGACACATATCTGAAAGATGAATGTCTTGTTATTATGGACATGAAAAAGGGTAGTCAATGAATGATTTAGTATATTTTCTTCACCTAGTATCATGGCTTATGCTACAAGGAAAACTTGGATAAAGATTGCTAAATCACACCTTGACTTTGTCCTCGTTCATGGCTCATAACTAAAAACATTTATAGTATGGCACTGACTCTCAAAATGGTCATTCTGGGAGTTTTAAATCTAACAGAAATTCAATGGCAAGCCCAAGTGAATAAGGAAATTAATAGTTGATACATGAAGATCTAGCACTACGCTCTCTTTTTATTATCAATCAATTGATATAACCATGCTTTAAAATTTCTTAACATATAAATGGAAATAAACTAAATAAACCAAGTCAATGAAGATGTGCCTAAAGTAGTAAATATTTTATATATGTTAACCATTTCTTTACAATTCAATATTTACTACAAGGATGTTTTCCATTATGGCCTGTTTTCCTTACTTTTCTGATTTCTATCTCAATTCTCTAACATATCCAAAGTAAAGTGTTTATTTTAATCCAAATTTGCTCTTCTTCAATTGTTCCAGAATCAATAATATAAATAAATAAACCAAACCAAAACTATGCATTCATTTGATTATACCATAACACCAGAAGTCATTCTCCCATTATCCTTAGCTCTCACAGACCACAATGTTAAGAATGTCAATTCTAACTCAAAACATATCTCTTGATTCAACCAGCCTCTTTCCATTTCTTTTGCTCTCTATCTAAAAAATCAACACATCTCCTGAAGTACTGCAAAATACACTTCCCTGGACATCCTGCTTTCAGTTTTGCCTTGCAGTCACTGTAAAGCACTTTCACAAGCAGATGGAGTAATTTTTAAAATGGCAAACTTAGGTATATCACTTTCCTGCTTAAAAGCCATGTGTAGATTTCCACTGCCCTTAGAATACTTCCCAAACATTTTGATCCTTGAACAGTATCTGCTGTCTGATTACTGTTTCTGATTTCCTCTTGCTTATCTCTCACTTAATCAGGGGCCTCCAATATTGGTAACCTTCTTCTATCTCATTCAATAAATCAGTTTTCCCTTTCCTTCAACTGTGATCCATTGGAATTATTTTATTTATAAGGTACAAGACTTAGATTGAAGGTCATTTATTTTCCTTATGGAGATCCAGTTCTTTCTAGAAGTATTTATTGGAAAAGTTATTTTTCCTTTACTGAATTGCCTTGAAAAAGTAGATCTAAATGTGGAAAGAAATAAATCTCTCCAAACTCTGAGAAAGACAAAAAAGAAAATAGCCCTGTACTTCATTTATTAGTTCATGCGGAATAGAACCTTTACCGGAGCATTTGTTGTCCGTGAGTCTGTCCTGTATAGGAGGATGTAGGGCCTTCCCCTCCCAGTAACGTGTAGACAAACAGCTCACTGTGGGTGGTTGTCCAGCTGACACCAAACAACTGCCGATAACTGTTCATAAGAGAGAAGGGAGCACGCCAGTGTTGGTGCTGGCTTAGAAATACAGACAGCAAGAAACAGCTAGCTGAATTAGAACCAAGTAAAAGGGAAAGATCCCCAAGTCCCTCCTTTCCTCAGAGCAGTTAATTATTCTACCATATTTATTACAATTTTAGGGCATATGTTCACCTTTCTAATGATCATATTGCAATGAATGAGACTTTGGAAGGAAGTTAAATATAAACCGTGATTATAAGCTAATTTGTCTTTTTTTTTTTTTTTTCAACTCTGCTGATACCCTTGGCATTTTAATCTCCAATATATATTTGCTGTAGATACCGAGTATATAGATTTTAGACAAATGTGGAACTGACTCTTAATTTTAATTTTGTATGTTGGATGGATATTTATCTACTCTTTTGAGGAAACTACTTGTTAACTAATATTGCTTTGCTTGCTTTTTCCTCTACCTGCTTCAATTTGCGGGGAGCCAGGACTGCTCAGGCCCCTTCTCAGTCCTGGGAGAGATCAAAGGGTCTCTCTCTGTCCCGCCACCCCTGATTTATTAAAGTGCAAATTGGCCTTTCTCACCTCCCTCAAGGAAATTGCTGCAGCCATCATTTGCCCATTCTCCTGACTCTGACAAGATTATCAAGCTCCTGTGAATCTTTAACTGATTGTAAGACGCCAGTGTCATCCTCTGCTAGTCTTAAAGAGTTGAGATAAAATCCATGAGCTAAAACTAGTGTCTGCAGTCTGCACGTGCGCATGTCTTTGATCTAAAATTTGGTGAGTCCTGTGAGCATATATATGTATGTTACCCTCAATAAAGTCGTCAGAATCAGTCACAAGCTGACTCCGTCCCTCTCAACCCCATCTTTCCTAATCTTTCATTTCTCAGGTGCTCTGATGATTGCGTCCTCGACCTGTTCCTTAGCCGGCAGGCCCGGCATCAATTAAATACAGCATTGTGATCTATATCACTAATCCATCCCTGAATTTCTGGAATAGGACCTACTTATGAATCTATTAATCAGAAAGTATAATAACAGGCAACTTTGTCATTAAATTTGAGTAGCAGTGAACTTAATGTTCTGTATCATATAGTTGTTAGAATTTCAGGGAGAGCAAGAAAACCAAACTGTGTGCTTCTTGTCCAGTAACAACTCAGCAGCAGGAATTGTCTAACTAGCCCACTGTCCTCTGTAGTAGGTAGATGCCTGCTAAATCACCTCAGTCGTGTCCAACCCTGGGCAACCATATAGACTGCAGTCTGCCACGCTTCTCTGTCCACGGGATCCTCCAGCAAGAGCAGTGAAGTGGGTTGCCGTACCCTTCTCCAGGGGATCCTTCTGACCCAGGGATCGAACCTGCATCTCTTATGTCTCCCTCATTGGCATGCGGGTCCTTCATCACTAGCGTAACCTGGGAAGGCCCGAGCAGATAGAAAGGCATCCCAACGTTACCTTTCTTCCTGTCATAATTTTAGGAACTGAATAATGGTTCATTTACCATAAGTGACTCATGATCATCAAACATTACTTTTGCAAGAAACTAACCACCCCATATGTGGCCACCAATTCATATCTCTTACTCCCATTCTTCTCTTTCTTTTGTATTTCTGCCTGGCAAACCCCGGGTCATGTGAATTCAGGATGCAAGGGATTTATTGAATACAGTTAGTTGAAATGAATACTAATGAGCCAATATCCAGTAATCAGCAGTAAATGAAACATTTGCCTCTGAAACCTCTATAGACAGGCTTCTTCCTGCTTACAGTTTTCCACTACAGACACATCAAACAATATGCTCCCACACAGCATAACACTTTGTTGTTGTTGTTGCTTTTTCAAGAAGTGATAAGTACATTAACCCCTTAAGAGTGAAGATTGACACAGTATCAGTAATCACATCCATCTTTGCATGTGTGCTCTCTCAGTCAGGTCTGACTCTTTGGGACACCATGGATGGCAGCTGATCAGACTCCTCTGTCCATAAAATTTTCCAGGCAAGAGTACCAGAGTGGGATGCCATTTCCTACTCCAGGGATCTTCCCAACCCGAGATCAAGCCTATGTCTCCTGTGTCTCCAGCATTGGTAGGCAAATTCTTTACCACTGAGCCACCTGGGAAGCCCACATCCATCTTTAGGCATACCTATATCGCCTTTATTTAAAAGCAGAATATAAACTTTATTCTCTGAACTAAATTTCTGTCTTCATCAAGTCCTATAGTGAAGAGTAAGCTAAATAAAGCCAGGAGTCACAAAATAGAAATATATGTTGCTGACAAAGCTCAGAGACCATTAAGCACTTCACTAGTCTCGGGGAGAAAATGTGTATCTTTGTGGTTGTCTTACCTTTTGTGAAGGAAGCCTAATATACTCTAGACAGCTAGACCTTCCACTGAGGTGGCTGATGGAAATGTTCAGTTCAGTTTAGTAGCTCAGTGGTGTCCGACTCTTTGCGACCCAATGAACCGCAGCACGCCAGGCCTCCCAACACATCACCAACTCCCGGAGTTCACCGTAATTCATTTCCATTGAGTCAGTGATGCCATCCAACCATCTCATCCTCTGTTTTCCCCTTCTCCTTCTGCCCTCAATGTTTCCCAGCATCAGGGTCTTTTCAAATGAGTCAGCTATCCTCATCAGGTGGCCAAAGTATTGGAGTTTCAGCTTCAACATCAGTCCCTCCAATGAACACCCAGGACTGATCTCCTTTAGGATGGACTGGTTGGATCTCCTTGCAGTCTAAGGGACTCTCAAGAGTCTTCTCAAACACCACAGCTCAAAAGCGTCACTTCTTTGGTGCTCAGCTTTCTTTATATCCATACATGACCACTGGAAAAACCATATCCTTGACTAGACGGACCTTGTTGACAATGTAATCTCTCTGCTCTTTATTTAGTTATTTATTTTTAATCTCTCTGCTCTTTAATATGCTGTCTAGGTTGGTAATAGCCTTCCTTCCAAGGAGTAAGCATCTTTAAAGCTCATGGCTGTAATCAACATCTGCACTGATTTTGGAACCCAGAAAAATAGTCAGTCACTGTTTCCACTGTTTCCCTATTTATTTGCCATAAAGTGATGGGACCAGATGCCGTGATCTTAGTTTTCTGAATGTTGAACTCTAAGCCAACTTTTACACTCTCCTCTTTCACTTTCATCAAGAGGCTCTTTAGTTCTTCACTTTCTGCCATAAGGGTGGTGTCATCTGCATACCTGAGTTTACTGGTATTTCTCCTAGCAATCTTGGTTCCAGCTTGTGCTTCTTCCAGCCCAGCATTTCTCATGATGTATTCTGCATATAAGTTAAATAAGCAAGGTATACAGCCTTGACATACTCCTTTTCCTATTTGTAACCAGTCTGTTTTTCCAGGTCCAGTTCTAACTGTTGCTTCCTGACTTGAATTCAGGTTTCTCAAGAGACAGGTCAGGTGGCTTAGTATTCCCATCTCTTTCAGAATTTTCCACAGTTTATTGTAATCCACACAGTGAAAGGCTTTGGCATAGTCAATAAAGAAGAAATAGATATTCAAGGTAAGAGAAGCCCAAGTAAAATTGTAGGTGCTGAGAGAGGGCATCAGAAGGCAGACAGACTGAAACCACAATCACAGACAACTAGTCAGTCTGATCACATGGACCACAGTCTTGTCTAACTCACTGAAACTAAGTCATGCTATGTGGGGCCACCCAAGATGGACGGGTCATGGTGGAGAGTTCTGACAGAATGTGGTCCACTGGAGAAGAGAATGGCAAACCACTTCTGTATTCTTGCCTTGAGAACCCCATGAACAGTGTGAAAAGGCAAAAAGACAGGACACTAAAAGATGAATTTCCCAGGTCGGTAGGTGCCCAATATGCTATTGAGGATCAGTGAAGAAATAACTCCGGAAAGAATGAAGGGATGGAGCCAAAGCAAAAACAGCACCCAGTCGTGGGTGTGACTGGTGATAGAAGCAAGGTCTGATGCTGTAAAGAGCAATATTGCATAGGAACCTGGAATGTTAGGTCCATGAATCAAGGCAAATTGGAAGTGGTCAAGCAGGAGATGGCAAGAGTGAACATTGACAATCTAGGAATCAGTGAACTAAAATGGACTGGAATGGGTGAATTTAACTCAGATGACCATTATGTCTACTACTGTGAGCAAGAATCCCTTAGAAGAAATGGAGTAGCCATCTTAGTCAACAAAAGAGTCCGAAATGCAGTACTTGGATGCAATCTCAAAAATGACAGAAGGATCTCTGTTTCCAAGGCAAACCAAACAATATCACGGTTATCCAAGTCTATGCCCCGAACAGTAACGGTGAAGAAGCTGAATGGTTCTAAGACCCACAAGACCTATTAGAACTAACCCCCAAAAGAGATGGAAATGGCAAGACCCAAAATTTCACAGGGCATATACATCATCCTCTAAAACAAAGATGTTTTACAATGACACCCTGTGTAGCTTATACTTGCTGTCCAGCCAGTTCCACAAACATCATTTCATCATTAGTGGACCAGCATGACTTCTAGTCCCTGTTAATAAATTACAACACATGTCAGGACAGTTGCTGTGGCGCTGAGACAAAACAATGAAGGCATATTCCCACACAGCTAGGAAAGTCCGAGTTTATTTTATTGTTAGCTGAAAAAGCATTTGGTACTTACTATATGGCTGCAAAGGAGTGTCCGGGTGACTGTTTCTATTTTCTCCAGCAAAAAGAACATAACTAGTATGTCAGCTACTATATTGGAGACACCATCTAATTAAGATGATAATAATATATTGCCAGAATCTGAAGACCATCTGATATCAGAACAGCCCAAAATGGGGCAAAGAAATTGGATAAGGGATAGAAACTGCCACTTCTGAAACAGTCATTTTTTTAGTAGTGATGCTCATATTGGTAGTTACTTCATTTAGTGTTTCTTTCATGGTAGCAAAGATTCAGATGCAGTTCTGCTTAAGCTAAAATTTTGAAAATGGAGTGTAAATAAGTGAAAGCATATTTTAAGTTGTGAATGATCTAAATTCATTTCCCTGATCAAGTCTTACTCATGGAAATTATGAAAAGGCTGAGGTTTTTATAGCAAGGACTTTTAAAGTTTTGCTTGATGATGAGTTCTCTGTATTAGACTGAAATCTAACTCAATTTCTATTTTTAAAGGGTCTGCAGGAATAATGGTGTGATTGTTAAGGAGGAATTAAGTGTCTCAGGTGAGATAGCTAATGATTCTGTAAGCAAGATAGAAACAGCATCATAAGAGAGAAAGGGAGTGTCCCATTAGTTCCAACTGAATCTTACCAGTGTTATGGGAGTTTTGGGTAATCAAAACCCAAATTTTCATAAATGTTTTCATTCCAACTTTATGGTTTCCAAATGTCCTTAGTTAATATCCCAAGTTCCACTTACCAATTTTGTGAGGCTTTGACTACACTAGTCTCGTTCAGTAACTCTCCAGAATCAGACTACTGGTTATGTAAAATCAATGGTTTCAGATGATAAAAGGTAATCTGAAGCAGGCATTGAAGATGCTAAGTGTTCTGGCCAGACCTTGAGCAGAAAATTTAAATCTTATATATATTTTCTTTCTTTTTCTAAGTACTCTTTTATGGTCATTAAAATATGAATAAATAGAGCTCAAAGTTAAATGGCTTTATAGTAAATTATATATAATATATAAATTGTATAAAATAAATAAAGCAAGTGTGTCCCCATAAACATTTTCACCTCTTTAAGGACTTGTGTGTTCTTTGAGGGCTTCCCAGGTGGCGCTAGTAGTAAAGAACCTGCCTGCAATTGCAGGGAACATAAGAGACATGGGTTCGATCCCTGGGTTGGGAAGATCCCCTGGAGGACGGCATGGCAACCTACTCCAGTACTCTTGCCTAGAGAACCCCATGGACAGAGGAGCGTGGTAGGCTACAAACCATAGGGTCACAAAGAGTTGGACATGACCAAAGTGACTTAGCGTGCACGCACATTTTCTTTGAGAAATGATTAACACTTACACTGAGGCTAATATATATGACTTCTCAACTAAGTCATATCTTCTTGCATCAGTGCATGGCAGACTATGGATAGTTAGTCCAGGGAAACAATGGAGGACAGGGAGCCTCCCAATGCTAGAGAAGATAAAATGGATGGTTTTTCAAATTGATAGCCTAATTTTATTTCATAATCAAGTTTTCAATTAGTTGGTCAAATTAATTTTCAAAATACAATGAAACTGTAGAATATCTCATTGGTTTTGAAGTTGCTCTGCAGCCATACTCCTGGGCTTTTTCTAGAAAAATAAAAACATTTCCCATGGACTCAGGTTTCATTTAAATGCTAACACATTTTCTGTTATTTTAATGATAGGTCAATAATTAGGTCTAACTGAAAAGCTGCTAGTTGCATATTTCTAAATTTACTTTTATAGAACTAAAATAAAAGTAAACGTGGTTTTCTTTATTCCTCAGAAGCTTTTACCTTGTTTCATGGTGTATTGTCAAGAAATAAGGTAACATTCATTATCCTCATATCAGATATAGACTAGTGTTCATATCTGATTGAATTTAGACAATGAGAGAGAAGATCTAAATAGTTATATATGTATACATATATATAACATATGGATGTGTGTGTATATGGTTAATAAATGTGTGAGTAATAAATATGTGTAAATAATAAATGTGTTTAAATAATGCATAACTCTGAATATTATATAGGTATGTATACACATGGTATTTTTAAAAGCACATTAAATAAAGGGCAGTGTTTTAACATTTGATAGTAAATTTAATCATTTCCATTGATAAATTTGCTCTCTGATAATATATTTGACAAATAAGTGTCCTAAAATTCTCTTTAGTATCATTTATACTAATGAATAAAATTATTGTTTATTCATAAACATGTAAAAAGTATAAGTATACATCCAAGATTTCAATTGCCTCAGAATTATTTTTCCCATATGTAAAAAGCAATATGACCTAATTTTATTTAATTAAATCATTTATTATTTAGTAAGAATAATACTTTGCAGAAGAACAGGTCCCACTTTTGGTGGGTTATATTTAAAAAAGCAAATACCATAATGTGGATGGAGAGGAAAGCTGTTTGTAAGAAATGCAGCCCTATTATCTTTGGGGAAAAGAAATTAGGCTATTTCTATATGGAAGAAATAGTCAATGTCATTAACATCTGTCTGAGTTCCTATATGCTGAGTGAGAAATGTGCTTGTTTAGTAAACCACCTCAGATTTATGTCTACCATGGCTAAGTACATTTACAGAAAGAGCTTTAATGTCAACTGTAATACTGCATTTGTCCACAATATAAATCCACAGTAGGAGATGTTTTTAGATATGTAGCTCCAAGTTTTCTTTCTGGGAATACAGAGGGATAAAGATAGTGTGAAGAACTTGAGAGGCAGTCTGCTTTAAATCCCAGGTCCCAATTTAACAGCATCCTGACAGGGTGAGCTAGGATAAAGTGGAAGACTGAGTGAGGATGAGAAATAAAGCAAACAGTAACACTTTTAAAAGTTTATAAACATATAGAGAGCTGATTACGATATATAAAGAAAAAACTATATTTGCAGGTTATACTATAGATATAGACTATTTTCTTTTATTCTCAAATTTACAGATTTGGATCTCCCTTAGTTCACATGCTGTTTAATGATAATTTGTCTTTGTCTTTAGCTTGTTCTTTAAATTGTTAAAAGAGATGTCCCTAGTACAGCTCACCTCTCACTCTCCTTGCATCAGACTCTGTAAACTAAATGTCCCTCGCAGTTCCTAACTTGTAGCATCAGGAAAGCATTCTCATTTCAACAAACTGCATATAGCAATTACATTGAATCCGAGGTTGCTTCATTAGAAATTTCTCAAGGTTCACACTTTGAATCACTGACTTTTTTTTTGTTATGTTTACTTAGCAGTTAAATGAAAGTTGGAAATCAAAGAAATGTATCTGTGTTTAATTGAAGTTGCCTCTAGGATTTCTACTGAGTGTCCAGGATTCTACAGCACTAATATTAAAGGAGATCAGTCTTGGGTGTTCATTGGAAGGACTGATGCTGAAGCTGAAACTCCAATACGTTGGCCACCTCATGTGAAGAGTTGACTCATTGGAAAAGACCCTGATGCTGGGAGGGATTGGGGGCAGGATGAGAAGGGGACGACAGAGGATGAGATGGCTGGATGGCATCACCGACTCGATGGACATGGGTTTGGGTAGACTCCAGGAGTTGGTGATGGACAGGGAGGCCTGGCGTGCTACAATTCATGGGGTCGCAAAGAGTCGGACATGACTGAGTGACTGAACTGAACTGAATATTTTGTGGAGGAGAATAACTTTCAATTAGATGCAGGCAAAACACTCTTGAATTCTAGTCCTTTTCATATAAATTATTAATGTAGACAATGCATAATTCTTGTTGCTCTTTATTAAACAGTGTTGTTATTACAGCTGTGTTTATTTTATTGCCAATTGTATGTCCACAGGTGTGGCTGTGTATATGTGTGGAATCTCACTAGATGAGGCAGTGAGATAAATAGCCCAACACCCTAATATAAGCATATGAGTAAACATATTCAGAGGTTAATAAAAGTGAACTCTATTAAAAGAAATAGTATCATGTTTCTCAAGAATTCTTGTTTCTAGAGTCAAGCAGCCAGGTTATAAATTTTGGTTTTAAACATTTCTAGATATTTTAGGTGTCTGGTCTTGGACATATCACTCAAAATTTTAATTTTTAATCCCTTCCATCTCTACAGTGAAAATAACAATAACAATTACTTTATTTGTGTGTTTTTAACATTTAATGAGATAACTTGAATAAGACATATTATCTGGGGCATAGTAAACATCTGGGGTTGCACATACATATGCACTCTTTTTATATTATTATAGATATTAGCTACATTAATTTTATTTTTTAAAAGAAGTTTCATTTTACCATAGTTTACTAAGACCTTCTAGGTCTTCCCTGGTGGCTCAAGGGTAAAGAATCTGTCTGTCAATGCAGGAGACATGGGTTCAACCCCTGAACTGGGAAGATCACCTGGAGAAGAAAATGGCAACCTACTCCAGTACTCTTGCCTGAAAAATCCCATGGACAGAGAACCTAGTGGGCTATAGTCCATGGGGTTGCAAAGAGTTGGACACAATTAGTGACCAGCAACAACGAAGACCCCCTGATAGGAGATTGATATGGTTGACAAGGCAATTGTAGACAATTATGTCTGTGGCTATTGTCTGGGACACAGTGACTTTACTGGCTGTCCTGAGCTACTTTTCACTAAGCCACCTCTGCTCCAATCTCTCATCCTGAGATCTGTGACTGACTCCAAGGAACCTGGAGTTCTCAGCTGGACACTGAAACCTGTCTCACACCAGCCTCTTAAATGACTAAGCTTGTGCCCTTGATTTCTTTTCAGCTTCTCACTAAAGCCTGTTCCTTTCAGCTTCTGATTTTCTCAGCTCATTCTCTCCTCTATGTGCTTTACAATTGACTTTCCTGAGATTTAAGAGGGAAACATTTTCATAATGTCTTTCATGTAGAATTTAACAAAGCTTAGTGGCATGTGCCACCTTGTGTAAAATTTTACAAAGGTTAGTGTCATGTGTCAACTTTGTGGAGAATTTTCCATTACATAACTTCAGCATATAATCAGTTCTTACTCCCTCCTTTTGTGGTTTCCTGGTTCATATTTGCATCTAACAGAGTGCTTCATAAATTATTGTTAATAGCTCAACTTGTGCTTTTTAATTTTTATTTTGTAAGGATTATTGATATCCGGTTACACAAATTAGGCCACATTTTAAGATCCAGATTTACTGGATTACCCTAGTTCTTAGTACAGGAATAAAAGGAATCAACAATTCTAATTCCTAATTAAATTCCTTTAACATGGGTAAAATTAATACACAAATTCATAAGTAGTGGCATGGTTCCTAACCTATTCAACTGTTTTTACAATGAGTTGGGTTATATATTCACTACCTTAACTGTTAATATTTTCCCATTCTTGTAAAATGCAAATATTTTGCCAGGATAATAATTATTTATATACATATATATGTATGTGTGTGAGTGTGTGTGTGTGAAGTGAACATCACCCAGTCGTGTCCAACTCTTTGTGACCCCATGGACTATACAGTCCATGGAATTCTCCAGACCAGAGTACTGTAGTGGGAAGTCTTTCTCTTCTCCAGGGGATCTTCCCAACCCAGGGATCGAACCAAGGTCTCCCTCATTGCAGGTGGATTCTTTACCAGCTGAGCCACAAGGGAAGCCCAAGAATACTGGAGTGGGTAGCCTATCCCTTCTCCAACAATCTTCCTGACACAGGGATCGAACTGGGGTCTCCTGCATTGCAGGCTGATTCTTTACTAACTGAGCTATCAGGGAATCCCATATATGTGTATCAGAATGTTATTCCATCATTTCCTGCCTCATAGTATCAACTGCTTATGAATAGGAAGCATATCTTATTCACAGGCATATTCCTAATACATCATATCATAGTATATTACATTATATTATCTATATTTCATGAGTAAAAGTAATTTCTGAATCAAATAGTTAATATATGTCAGGAATTCTTGCTATGGTTTCTTAGTTAGTGTTCAAAAGACATGTTAAATTATGGATACAGGAAGACTGAGCAACCAGATAGAGGGTAACAACAAAATCATATGTCTCTGTGCTTTCTTGGGGGTACATTTGGAGAAATGAGAGAAAGGTTGAATCTCATTTTATTTCCTGTCTCACTGCAAGGACTTTATCTGTAGAAAGGATGCAGTGGTCTTAATAAACATCTCAGGCTAAAAAGCAGCAAAAGTAGGCCTAAGGCTATTTCAAAATTATATTGAAAATATCAATAAGTGATAATAATTATGAAAAAGGATAAACTATCAGAAAATAATCAGCTCTCTAAGAAAAAGAATTAAGTAGGATCACAATTGTCCATTTAATTGTGCATTTGATTATTAGAGGTTTTAGAAGTCATGTTACACAGATTAATTTTTTTTTCCTTTTGATATGTTCCTAACCAGCTGGGACTGTGAAACTGTTGGATAGCCACTACTGAGCAAATGAATGCTTTGTTTTTAGAATAACAGGTCAAGAGTTTTGCCCCACAGTAGTAAAGCTACGGTGTTCACTGGAAAGGGTCAGACTGTGTCACAGAAGCTAGTGAAACTGGACTCACTGTAGCCTCTGGCAAATCATGAAAAGATGTGAAATACTCTTAGATCCTCAGATGAAAGGCAATACAAGGCAAATATGGATGCTTTGAAAATGAATCTTAATTTATATTGTAATTTTCTACTTTAAAAAACACTTCAAAAAAGAGTGAAAATCAGAACAGATACTTTGCACAGGAATTTTAACATACCTCTTTTCACTAATGAAAACTAATGTGATGCAAATCAGTTTTAGAAATCCTTTAATATTACTTTTTCCTTTTATGTTTATTAATATGAGACATTTTAGAAATGATTCACATAACTCTGGCTCATGGGTATTTTTTATTCTAAACAACCACCATTTAAAATTGTGACAGACTTTAAAAGATATTACCGGTAGTCTAGTATACTTGCATTTACAGATTAGGAAATTAGTACCTAGACTACTTCTTTAATTTTCTCAATGGCATAACTGCTAACCTTTCTGTCAGCCCAGTACTTGTTTTCCAACACCTTGGATATTTTCATGACTGGGTATGAATGCTCTGATGATTATAATGATTTGAGATCATAATATGTTTGTCCTTGAATGTTGTGCCCTATTTTTCCCTAGGATATATTTACTCAACTTAATAAGGACAAAGACACATTATATTCATGATTTGAATGAGATTCTGCTTTCTCTAAAAATTTCTCCCAGAAATTTCTCATATTCTTTGTTATCTTCACCTAAGATTTTGTTTTCCATCAAGGAAAGCCAACGAATTGTGAAGTACCACCAGATCACTTAATATGGGTTTATGACCCTATGTGCATTTAAAGCATGCCTATTTTAAATAAGATGTTGAGTTACAATTAATCCAGATTATCCAGTTCTTAACATATTTTAATGAAAGTGTTGATCCTTTGTCTCTACACTGAGTCTCCATCAATGCAAGTGTTCAAATCAGTTGCCAAATAATTACTCTTGACACTTCTCTCTCTCACAACACTTTTCCTACAACTGTTGTTGGACAAGAGGACTTGGAAAGATGCTTTAAAATTTACTTAAACAGACCAACTCTGTATCTAAATATGTAATAGCTGTAAAAACTCCTCTTTATTTCCACATCTATCACCGTAGCAAAAATCATTAGCTGTGGTACTGAGATAGCTACAAAATAAATCACCTTATTTATCTAACCCAAATGATCCACATAATGTGTGCACTTGAACACCCCTTCCCCCCCCCCGCCACACACACACAGCAACTTGGTCAAGATGTCTAAATATAAGTTTTATCTGACCATAACTTTGTAGGTGTTGAGCCACACATTGGATTTGATGGTTATCACCTACATGGAGGAATATGTTTGTTTCCTGAGGATTCTACAACAAACTAGCATAAGCTTGCTGTCTTAAAACAACTGAAATATATAATTATACAGTTGAAAGTCAGAAATCTGAAATAGGCCTCACTGCGCTATAATAAAAATATTGGCAAAAGTGCACTCCTATCTGAAACCTCTAGGGGTAAATTCACTTTATTGCCTTTCCTGATTATTACAGGATGCCCCCATTCATGATCCCTTCTGTTTTCAAAATCAGTTATGGTCTGCTAATCACATCTTCCTCATTTTATTTTTTGCCCCCTTCTTCCACATTTAAAGACTCTTTATTTCCCTGAACCCATCAGGGTAATCCAGAATATTCTACCTATTTTAAGGTCAGTTGACAGAAGCCTTAATATTTTGCTACTTTCTCTTCTGTCATGAGACACATGAACATGTTCCAGGGATTAGCAGGCAAGCCTCTTTGGGGGGCCATTATTCTGCCTATCACAGCATATGATCAAAATCCATAAACGTCAAAATATGAAAAACATGAAGCTGTTAGTCTCAGTGCTCTCTCTCCAGCTACTTATATGACTTTATTTCATATCCCTCTAAACTTTTGCTACTTACTAAGATAGGGAGATTGCGAAAGCCATGGTGCAGCCATGAAATTAAAAGATGCTTGCTCATTTGAAGAAAAGCTATGACCAACCTAGATAGCATATTAAAAAGCAGAGACATTACTTTGCCAAAAAAGGTCTGTCTAGTCAAGGCTATGGTTTTTCCAGTAGTCATATATGGATGTGAGAGTTGGACCATAAAGAAAGCTGAGCATGGAAGAATTGATGCTTTTGAACTGTAGTATTGGAGAAGACTCTAGAGAGTCCCTTGGACTGCAGGGAGTTCAAACCAGTCAATCCTAAAGGAAATCAGTCCTGAATACTTATTGGAAGGACTGATGCTGAGGCTAAGCTCCAACACTTTGGCTACCTGATGCAATGAACTGAATTATTGGAAAAGATCCTGATACTAGGAAAGATTAAAGGCAAGAAGAGAAGGGGACAACAGAGGAAGAGATGGTTGAAAGACTTCACCGACCTGATGGACTTGAGTTTGAGTGAACTCTGAGAGTTGGTAATGAACAGGGAAGCCTGGCCTGCTGTAGTCCATGGGATCGCAAGAGTCAAACATAACTGAGCTATTGAACTGAACTGAAGATAGGGAAACAAATGAGGTAAATCATTACTTTGTGATGATATTTAAAAGCTTACTGATAAGGATAGAGTGGTAATAAATGCATCAACTTAATAAAAAATTTGACCCCTAAGACAGACTGCTTTTTAATCTACCTTCTACTTCAGTTTAGTTCAGTCACTCAGTCGTATCCAACTCTTTGCAACCCCACAAACCGCAGCACACCAGGCTTCCCTGTCCATCACCAACTGCCAGAGTCCACTCAAACCCATGTCCATTGAATGGGTGATGCCATCCAACCATCTCATCTTCTGTCATCCCCTTCTCCTCCTGCCCTCATCTTTCCCAGCATGAAAGTCTTTTTAAATGAGTCAGCTCTTCGCATCAGGTGGCCAAAGTATTGAAGTTTCAGCTTCAACATCAGTCCTTCCAATGAACACCCAGGACTGATCTGCTTTAGGATGGACTGGTTGGATCTCCTTGCAGTCCAAGGGACTCTCAAGAGTCTTCTCCAACACAACAGTTTAAAAGCATCAATTCTTCGGTGCTCAGGTTTCCTTTTAATCCAACTCTCACATTCATACATGACTACTGGAAAAACCATAGCCTTGACTAGACGGACCTTTGCTGACAAAGTAATGTCTCTGCTTTTTAATATGCTGTCTAGATTGGTCATAAGATGGACAAGAGAGTTATCATGACCAGTAACAGGTCTGAAACACACTGAGGAGTGGAAGCAACAATAAAATTACATTGAACTAGCCAAAAGGAAAAAACACACAAGATTCATTAATCTATCCTTCCAATTGTAGACCCTATCAGTTAAATGTGAGTACTTTGGACATTAATGTATAGAGTCACTTATTATAAACCTGGATCCATCCAGTATTTTATATTGGAAATCTTGCTAAGTAAATGCAAACCAATCTTCATATTCCATTGCCAGTGATGGAACAGAGAAGATGTCGGTGTTCAAAGAAAAGAACCTTCAATTTTTGTAATGCTTCAGTTATGGTCATAGTTTTTGGAACCACCAGGAATATTAGAATCAAATGAATTCAGTAGGAGATAATCCACTCCAGTTCCTTTTAATCTCACTAGCCATAGGAAGCTGCTATGTTAACATATGGTATCTCTATACTCCTGTGTATTGTAAGTCCTTCGCCAAACCTGTGATTTTCTTCTTTCTTTTTGAGATTCTTTACTAATTTTGTTTGACCACTTAGGCAGAGACAGGGAGAAAGTTGGGGGGCAATTTCATGTTTCACCAACATTTGTCTGCATAATCTCTTCCCAATCAAAAGAGTTCCCTCTAGGAATTATGGGACTGGGAAATTCATACATATACATCAATTCCAACTATACATTAAGATGCATTAGAAACAAAAACAATACAAGAAACTGGCCTAAAGAGTTCCACCCTTAAGTTCTCCCTAACTTCACCTCCACTTGTGAACACTGCACAAATATCTATTAGCTTAATTCAGTTACCTCTTCTTTCTGTGGTCCTGAATTTTGTATTCTTATCCAGTGGAGCCATATATTTGAGTCCACACCTTCTTGAAATTCCCCAGAAAACTCAGATCAATCTATTTGATCTTCAGTCTTCCTTGAACACAGAGAGACCTCAAGTACACCTCTAACTGTCTTTGTCCTTAAAGTGTTTGGAATCAGGATAGAGGGAGAAAGAAGAATCAAAAGGTGAAAGGAAGAGAGTGGCTCCATACTCTTAAACATGGCTATAAATACACTTTTGGTTTCAAGTGGCATGATGGAGGCTCATAACATAACCAAATACACTTCCAAATGTTTTTACTCTTCATGAGGTGATAAGATACTCATGACTCTGGCCATCTATTTTAGCTTTGAGAAACTTGTGAAACAGCTACCGTAGCCATAGTGCTGTCTGGCTTGGAACTACGTTAGTTCATTGCTATTTTTGTGAGTTTGGAAGAAGCATTCTTAATAAATGCTAAACCCAAGGCATTTGCAATCCCATTCCCAAAAATAATGTGTTTTGAGTCCTTGCCTGGGGACAAAACAATGACTGGGGTATATTTCAGTGTGTGGGGGGGCTGACTATAAGATTTTATTTTGATTTCATTTTGTCAGTGTCTCATTAATCAGTGTGTAAATTTAATCAGCATAGTAAACCCAATCTGGCATGATAAGAACACAGATACTAGTCAATGTCTCATTTCTATTTCCCCACAAGAGTTTATCACAGGAAAATCTCCCAGAAAACACAATATTCTTGTGTCAACTAGGCCCCACTAGGAAAGAAAAGAAACAAACAACAAAAACTACACATTCAAGAGAAAAAAGAAAACAAAACCTTGTGAAGTGTAGACTCACACCTTTTCAGATTGATGTACGGTAGATGTGGCAGACTGTAAGGGAGATTAGGTAGTAAAACTTCCAAGTTGCATTTTTCTTTAATGTACATTACACACTCCATCCCCTCATTTCCCAAATGAAGTGATCTGAAGTTCTGAAGTGATATCTGAAGTTCTATTAAGTGGTCTCATTTCTGACCACAGTAGTCGTGGACCTTCCTCGTTTTGAATATAGCAGTGTGTGTTGGTAATTTGATCCGCAAATGGGTCAGGAAGTTATTCCCACCTATGATAAATCTTTGTCCTATTTGATAAAATGAGGTGGACCTGAGGCTGATCATCAGATTATCAAGAAAGATCTTCTAATTCCCAAAGGTGTTAGCATATTCAGAATTACAGTTTTGGCAACATCTGTATTGAATCTTCTTTCCCATAATTTGCCACATCCACCTCCCGATTCCTCCCCATTAGAAGACAATAAATTCAAGGGCAATTTATTGACTACTTCAGCAGTAAATTTGATTAGCATGTTCACTACTTTATTCCCATAGCCTTCTTTCAAATCCCAGTAATTAGTCTGCACACCCCCTGAATTTTCTTTTCCAAAAAGTCATGTTTCTTTCAGCACACCATCATTGTCACCAGCTATCAAGGACTGTAAAGGGTTGAAGCTTTCACCTACTTGCAAGTTAATAAATATGAGAAGACAGAAGCATCCAGGATTAGAGAGGAATTTCAGTATATTTGTCCCCACAGTCAAATAGCAGTAGGCAGAGAATTTCAGTCCAAAGTTTGCTGAGTGCAAATTCCCACTTGGCTATGAGAGGTGGGTCAGCTGGCACTTGTACATTACAGAGAAAGATTGAGGTTTGGGAACTTGAATCTTTTCTGAAGGAAATCTGTTCTTCCCCTGGTAGGACATATCACTTTTCGTTACCCGTGCATGATTAGTTACTTCAGTCATGTTTGACTCTTTGTGAATATACAGACCATAGCCCACCCAGCTCTTTTGTCCATGGGATTCTTCAGACATGAATACTGGAGTGGGTTGCCATGCCCTCCTCCAGGGGATCTTCTGAACCCAGGGATGAAACCCACATGTCCTGTGTCTCCTGAATTGGCAGTCAAGTTCTTTACCACGAGCGCCATCTGGGAAGCCTCCACCTTTCTTATACTGGACAGTAAACATGCATGTCATTTATGCTGAAGGGAGGTGCTCTTTTTCTCCCAAGACCATTTGCCCTAAAAGAATTCTTTAAACATTTAATTTGGAACAAAGTGTAGTCTGTGCCTCACTTTCAAGATATGAAGAAATTTAAGAGTCCTGTGGAGAACACTTTCTCAGCTGAAACTGAGCAGGACCCTTCAGGAAGAATGTCCAGGATCTGAGCACCCACCCTGCAACGCTTGCTACTGATGATGTCTTGGGAAACTCTTTGCAGAAAGCCGTTGGTGAGTTCTGACTTTTCAAGCAACTAGCTGGCCTTTCTCCTTGCTTGGCACTGTCTTTCTCCTTGGCAGTAAGGAGTCCTTTCTTTCACCTCAACTAGGTGTCAGTGTTTAGGCTTTGCTGCCCATCCCATGAGAGTCCAGTTGGGTAACACATGGGCTTACTTAAATAAAATCATAGAACAAATTGAAGCCTCATTGATGATGGATATTCATGTACTGTGAATATGGCAGTGGTTAAATAAATGTGTATACTTGAGAAAAATTATACACTGATTTATAAAATAAATTCATGTTTATTAAATATAAAAAGGATATATTTTATTATATGCAAATTATCTATTGAGAGTTATATTTTTTAAATCATACAGTAGGTGAGGTTAATAATTCCTTGTATTAAAGCTTTTGAACTGGGAGCTCAGAAAAACAGAGTTCAAGTATACCATTTCAAACTTGCATAGTATTGACTTATGCAATTGTTAATAAAAGTGTACACAGAATATGTCTGAAGTTAGAAAGTGAAAGTGAAAGTGAAGTTGCTCAGTCGTGTCCAACTCTTTGCGACCCCATGGACAGTAGCCTACATCAGGCTCCTCCGTCCATGGGGTTTTCTAGGCAAGAGTACTGGAGTGGGTTAGAAGACTATAGTAATTTATTTATTGAATTTAAATCTAGGTAATTTAAATTACCTAATAAAGTAATTTCAAAACTGTTTTTTCATTTTGATCCTGTTTCAAGACTTTGAAACACATGACTCCCATCCCATCCCTCATTTCCACTTACATTAATTATATTCATCATGGAGAGTACAAGCTACATAGTACTTTCCAATAGAAGGTTTTCCTTACAAATCTGCTACACTTCCCCTACAGCTACTTTAGATAAGCTTTCAGAGAATACTCCCCTTCTCCTTTGGATCACTCATTCAAATAAAAACTATTTATTTATTTATTTATTGCCTTTAATTTTTTTCCGTGAAACTAAAATTATGCCTGGGTCATATTAAGGACAAATAGTTTCAAAATAATAAATCAATACTATAATATGGATATACTCTTAAAGCCTTTCCTGATGGATGTCTTTACCCTTTTAAGATTGCTTTCTCCTGGGAATGTGTTGGCTTCTTATGACCTTGGTGTCCATAGCCCTTACTTTACAGGACTACTTATGAGTGACCTACTAAAAGTTAATATTTTAGTAAGAAGGGCCATTTATATCAGAACATAGAAACTTGAAGACATTTATGAGGCCGTTTTTAAAAAAAGAGAAATAAAATTTCTTTGCCAGTGATGACCTTATTCAATGTAGAATTATAAATGATACATTTATGGTATGACATTTCCTTGTCAAAAGAACATTGTAGTCATTGTTGCAAATCTCTCAGATTCTTCAGAGAATATCCCCAATGCCTAATGCATGAATACTTTACACTTGAAGGTGGATGTTTATGAAATTGGTGTCTATATAAACAAGATATCATGGACCCCTTATGAAATAATTATAGAAAATGTATAAAATGCTTTAATACAGCTAATTAGATAGTCCTCATAGGCATAATAAAACATACCAAATAAAAATTTAGGCTGACATTTTTCTTTTCTTCGTAAAAATTTAGACAATATTTAGAAAAAGTTACATTCTTGTGACAATGGCAGACAGCATTTTACTTGCTCTGATACTTAAGGCATTATAATGAATACTGGGTGGGGAGCCATTCCCTTCGCCAGACCTCCCTGACCCAGTGATTTTCCTGACCCAGGGATCTTCCTAACCCAGAGATCTTTCCTACTCAGGGATCAAACCCCAGATTCTTGCATTGCTGGCAGATTCTTTACTGTCTGAGCATTCAGGGATCCCTAGTAATTATGTTATTCTCTCAGTTATAGGTCCCTTGCAATTAATTAATTTCTACTGATGGCTCATTGAAAAATGAAGTTTTCATATAATATGAACCATCAGATTGATGGCATTTGATTTTAAGTTGGTGCTGCATAATAATTGGAGTATTATACCAACTGATGACAAAAATTGATAGATTGCTTAGCCATTTTTATTAACCTTAAACTGTAAGCTTTTTAAGAGTACAATTGGAAATATTTTTGCTTTGCATGTATTTTAATTAATTCCATATTGGAGAGTGGGGAGTTTGAAAAAGAAATTAAGCAAAATTAAATGATTATGATTTAGCTTTGCTCACATGATTATGACTTTTAGATTTACATTTCAGCTTAGAGTTTGCATTCATTTCTTTTCATCTATTTATTTTTTTAATACCCATTGAATGCCTAGGTCTGGCCCTGGTTACACAGTAATAAAGATTCATGATATAACTTGTGTCCTAAAGATGCTTATTTTTTTACACAGATTAACTATAAATAAGTTGATAGCAAAAAAAAAAAATAATAATAAAATAAAAAACACAATAAAACCAAACAGTTGAAAACAAGTAAAATAACAGATATATTTATTCCATCTTTTTCTTAATTCAATAAAATATATTTTGCAAATATTGATACATGACAGGTAATGTGTTAGGCACTGAATACATATCAATGTGAAAAAATTCAGAAACAATGTTTTATTCACTCAGCTTACTGTGAATTAATCAAAGAAAGATTAATTAATCTTTAATTAATCAAAGATTAATCAAAGAAAGATGTAAATAAAATCCATGACATATGCATTGAAGGGACAAAAATAAATAGATGATTTGAAAATCAAACATTTTTCTCCTAGAAAGGAAACCTAAATGATGAGGTGATGTCACCCATTTCAAATAAATGAAATCATGTCTACAAGTTGAGTGTTGCAGGCATGAGGAGGAAGCATGAAAAATAACATTGTTTTTGAAGGTGGTGAGACAAGGCACTGAACATTTTAAAGCATGAATTAAGAGTCTAATTTATTGTTTAAAATAGATGCTTTTGCCATATAGATAGGAATTTGGAGAGTTGAATAATTTTAAAAAGTGCTTTTAAGTACAGTATGTATGAACTGTAGCTATGCATTTTAGTTGTACAGTTTGATGAGTTGAAAATGCATATCTTCCCATGTAATCAAATCCACAATCAAGATATGGAATGTTTCTATCATCTCAAAATATCTTCTTGTGTCTTTTTGCAATCAATCTCATTCTCTTCCAATTTCCCACAACCCATCTATCTAGATATCATGTTCTAGAATGTCTTATAAATGGAATCTTACAATATACATACTTATTCCTGTCTTTTTTCACTCAGTATAACATTCTTGATCTCTGGTTCCTCTGCCTTTTCTAAAACCAGCTTGAATATCTGGAAGTTCTTGGATCACGTGTTGCTGAAGCCTGGCTTGGAGAATTTTGAGCATTACTTTACTAGAGTGTGAGATGAATGCAATTGTGCGGTAGTTTGAGCATTCTTTGGGATTTCCTTTCTTAGGAATTGGAATGAAAACTGACCTTTTCCAGTCCTGTAGCCTCTGCTGAGTTTTCCAAATTTGCTGGCATATTGAGTGCAGCACTTTCACAGCATCATCTTTCAGGATTTGAAATAGCTCAACTGGAATTCCATCACATCCACTAGCTTTGTTCGTAGTGATGCTTTCTAAGGCCACTTGACTTCACATTCCAGGATGTCTGGCTCTACGTGAGTGATCACACCATTGTGATTATCTGGCTCGTGAAGATCTTTTTTGAATAGTTCTGTGTATTCTTGCCACCTCTTCTTAATACCTTTTGCTTCTGTTAGGTCCATATCATTTCTGTCCTTTACCGAACCCATTTTGCCTGAAATGTTCCCTTGATATCTCTAATTTTCTTGAAGAGATCTCTAGTCTTTCCCATTCTGCTGTTTTCCACTATTTCTTTGCATTGATCGCCAAAGCCTTCGACTGTGTGAATCACAATAAATTGTGGAAAATTCTGAAAGAGATGGGAATATCAGACCACCTGACCTGCCTCTTGAGAAACCTGTATGCAGGTCAGGAAGCAATAGTTAGAACTGGACATGGAAGAACAGACTGGTTCCAAATAGGAAAAGGAGTATGTCAAGGCTGTATATTGTCACCCTGCTTATTTAACATATATGCAGAGTGCATCATGAAAAATGCTGGGCTGGAAGAAGCACAAGCTGAAATCAAGATTGCTGGGAGAAAAATCAATAACCTCAGATATGCAGATGACACCACCCTTATGGCAGAGAGTGAAGAGGAACTGAAAAGCCTCTTGATGAAAGTGAAAGAGGAGAGTGAAAAAGTTGGCTTAAAGCTTAATATTCAGAAAACTAAGATCATGGCATCTGGTCCCATCATCTCATGGGAAATAGATGGGGAGACAGTGGAAGTAGTGTCAGACTTCTTTTGGGGGGGACTCCAAAATCACTGCAGATGGTGACTGCAGCCATGAAATTAAAAGACGCTTACTTCTTGGAAGGAAGGTTATGGCCAACCTAGATAGAATATTAAAAAGCAGAGACATTACTTTGCCAACAAAGGTCTGTCTAGTCAAAGCTATGGTTTTTCCAGTGGTCATGTATGGATGTGAGAGTTGGACTGTGAAGAAAGCTGAGCGCCGAAAAATTGATGCTTTTGAACTATGGTGTTGGAGAAGATTCTTGAGAGTCCCTTGGACTGCAAGGAGATCCAACCAGTCCATCCGAAAGGAGATAAGTCCTGGGTGTTCATTGGAAGGAATGATGCTGAAGCTGAAACTCCAATACTTTTGCCACCTCATGCAAAGAGTTGACTCATTCGAAAAGCCCCTGATGCTGGGAAGGATTGGGGGCAGGAGGAGAATGGGACGATAAAGGATGAGATGGCTGGATGGCATCACCAACTTGATGGACATGAGTTTCAGTAAACTTCGGGAGTTTGTGATGCATAGGGAGGCCTGGCGTGCTGTGATTCATGAGGTTGCAAAGAGTCGGACACGACTGAGCGACTGAACTGAACTGATAACATTGTTGAGATTTATGTCGTTTCTCATTTGCATCAATAGATGGTTCCTTTTTATTATTATTAACTAATAATGTTATTTATTTCATCTGATGGTTGCAATTGCAGTAAGGCTATTTGCATGTATGTCTTTTATTTTGTCCTATTTTTTATTTTAAGATTGATATTATTCCTTAGAGCTCAGTGGTTTAAACAATACAGATTTACTGTTTCATGGCTCTGTAGGTCGAAAGTTCAGTCTGGTCTGACTAGTTTTTCTGGTCAAAGATTGACATAGCCAAAATCAAGTTGTTGACTGGGTTGGTAAGAGGAGGCTCAGGGGAAGGTCCACATCCTGGCTGACTTAGCTTGTGGGCAGAATCTGGTTCCTTGAAGCTGTAGAAATAAACTTCCTGTTTCCTAGCTGTCAACCTATGACTTCCCTTAGCTCTAGAAGCTGCTCTTTATTCCTTACACATAAGCCCTTATATCAGATTCAGCTATGATATCTCAAATCCTTTCCACAAATGGAGTCTCTGGGTCTTCACTTTTTGCCATATGTCTCATCCTTCTGGGATGAGAAAGTTCTGATGTGATTATATCGGCTCACCTGGATTATGCGGGGTTATCTCTATATTTAAAGGTCTAACTTTAAATAGGTAAAGATCCTTTCTCCATGTAACATAGATATTTACAGGCATCAGGGATTAAGGCATGGCTTTCTCTCCCTCTACAGCTCCATTGGGCCTACCACACCTTCCTTATTTGTGCCATTTAGTGTATGATAATGAGGCTTAACAAGTCTTTACTAAAACTTACATCATTTTCTGCCTTAGATAAAAAGGAATCCTAATGAGTGACCTGAAATGGTCCAGTTTGCATATATCGACTGCCATGAGTGACTGAACCCTCAGCTGTGTCCGACTCTTTGCAACCCATGCAGTGTAGCCCGCCAGGTTCCTCTGTCCATGGAATTTTTCAGGCAAGAGTAATGGAGCAGGTTGCCGTTTCCTACTCCAGAGAATCTTCCCGACCCAGGTTTCACAACAGGGTGTCTTGCATCTCCTGCATTGGCAGGAAGATTCTTAGCCACTAGTGCCACATTTCCTTTTTTGAGGGAGTAAGAGTTCAGGACTGTGGCTATTGTTTATCTTCAATAAAGTTAGAGTTTCTTTTTATGTAACATTTATTTTAACTAAGTCATAATATTTCCATAAACTTGTAGATTTCTTAAGGCAACATTTTATGACTCACTTATCTTTTACTCACAGTATTGAGAAAGCAGATGTTCACTTAATAAATAATTTTGAAAGCTGATTAATCATTTAACTAAGTGATAAATAATTAATGCTTATTTATTACTAGAGTAGAAATTTTAAATATTTTATCTGAGGATAACACTTGCTACTTGAGCTAGTTGTATAAATATATGTAAGAGATCTCTAAGGAGCAGAGTTCATCCTTTGGGAAAATAAGCCCTGCATTTCTGTTCTAAGTTTCATCTCACTTATTTAACTGCTCTTTCTTTTCTTTCTTTCTTTCTTTTTTTTTTTTTTTTTTGATATTGTTTCTTCATTTCCACTATTTTCTTCCTCAAGTGAAAACATGCTTATCCTATCTATGCTAAATAATTGTGATAGACAGGATAATGCCACCCCACCTCCAAAAGATGTTCAAGCCCCATGCTCCAAAATTTGTGAATTTGTTATGTTGCATGACAAGGGAGAATTAAGATTACAGGTAGCATTAAGAGTACTAATCGCTAAAATAAGGTGATCAACCTGGATTATTCCGGCAGGCCCAAAGCAATCACAAAGATTCTTTTTTTTTCAATTAGTTAAGTATTTTTTTGGCTGAGTCAGGTCTTAGTAGCATCACGTGGAATCTTTTAGTTGTGGTATGCAAGCTCCTAGTTTGGGCATATGGGATCTGTACACCAGACTTGGAATTGAAACCAGGCCCCTTGTATTGGGGGTGAGATTTAGCCACTGGACCACCAGGAAAGTCTCCACATTTTTTTTTTTTTTTTAAGTAACTAGGCACAAGTGACAATTAGCTGTTTCAAATTTTTCATTGGATGTTTCCCATCCCACCAATTTTGTTGGTAAATTTACCATCAAGTTATCTTATTGTAAATACATATTTATACATGTCTTGTTAGTTTGTACAAAGGTTTTTTTGTTTATTTGTTTTATTGTTTTCCTACTGATTCATTTTTATCTTCTGAAGTCACTATTTAATGGAGGTTGTATTTTGATTACTTATTAGAAATGCATGGGTTGTATTTAATATTGTTTAGATTTAAGACCTCTTTAAAGAATTACTTCATGTTCAACAAATTGTGCAACCTCATGTTTCATTTTTAGCTGAGACATTGACCTGTTGAAAACATTTTTTTTTTTTTTACCTTGTATCAATTACCCACCTTTTAACATCTCCACTGTTGTTGTTCCATGCCTGTAATTTCTTGCTCATTGAGATAGCCCACTATTTTTCTTCATTTGTTTCAAGTATTATCCATATATGTATTAGGAAGAGAAGGTCATATTATAGTTAGATGGAGTCGATCTTAAAGTGAATTTAACTCTTTTCATGACAAACCTTTTCTCAAACCTCACTTTGAAATGCCCTCATGCTAACTTCACAGATTCATTTTCTTTTCACAGTTTGTAAACAGACTTACGTTCCCTAGAACAAAGGATTTTGAATATTTTCTATAGTTTTATAAAATAGACAACAGTAAACTTTGAGAATCAATTATTTATGAAACAACCAATTCCTTAATAGAGATCTGACTTTTCTGTATATTTTACTCACACTGAAACAAAACAAAGCAAAAATTACTTGGTAATTTTAATTTTTAGTTAAAAAAATCTCAATGTCCCTGAGATTAAAGTTTTTACCTACCCCTACAAATATTCACCTTTGAGTAAATGGTTAAGATATATGAGATATTTTCTCCTATGGTGGCTGGGTTTACTGACCCTGGATGATGGATGAACATTTATGTACTGCCTTGATTGACCAGCGGTGTTTTCCAGATTGAAGTTAAATGACCTTGACTTCTTCCCCTGATGCCAAACAGCAGCGCCATTAGGAATGTGAATGATTGGGCAGTTTATGATGTCTACCCAGCGTTTCTTCTTTTATGGCTCAACCTTCTGTAATTTATTGTTTGAGTTTAGTTTCACCACACTTCTAGATAACTTTTATAAATTATCACTGAGTTAGTTTCCCAGCAGTTATTCCTTGAGGAGTCTTCTGCTCTCTGTCTGACTGTCATATAAGCACTCCACACTGAGAGACAGTGTCTGCTTTTGAAAGGTTAAAAAAAAAAAAACAAAAAAAACTTCTTAACACTGAATTTCTCCCGACAGTTCAGGGTTTCCTCAGATGATAACTAATCTATCCACTAGTACATGAAAATTATTATAGGACTCGCTAATGCTTCCCTATATCATAGGATGCTAAGTCACTTCACCTTTACAGTCTTTTGTATTGCAACTCACCTGCTCAAAATATCATGCTTCACTCACCTGGGAATTATTTTTCACATTTTGTTTTTTGTTTCTCAATCATATTTCTTTTCATCATTTTTATCAATAAATAAACTTTATAGATAATTATGTCCATATTACCCATTTGAAAAACAGATGTTTTTATATTTTTATATCTATTTTTGTCTCTCTAATGCAATATATTTTTATTGGCCTCAAACATTTTTGAAGTTATGCATTTTTTTTAAAATGTACACTTTGAATTCAAAATACTATTTAAAATAATTTTAAATTGCTTTTTAAAAATCATATATATATAACCATATTTGAATCTTCTAATTACAAATTTCAAAGAAATATTATCTCATATTTGTTTACTAATTATACTCTTAAAGATCTATTAAGCATCATAATTTTTGTGATTTTCTGCACATTTAAAAATAAAATTACTGAGTATTTCAAAATTAAGTAATCTAAGTAAAAGTATATATCATAACCAAACATCAGATTTTTCTATAAACTACTTTCTTGGTTTGACAGAAACATACAGTAAATTTAAAGTATGTTGATAAGCAAATTTATTTCCAATATTTGTTTACATATCTCACAGGAAGAACAACTTTTCAGTAACCAATTTTAGAGATGGTATTTGAAATTTCTTTGCTTTTGTCTGTTTCTGCTCTAGAGACTGAAAATTTGGAGTGAACTTGTGGGTGATGACAAACAGCATGCGTGCTCTGCCAGGAACACAGGGGTGTAGTAGTAAATAAAAAAATTAAAACTTGAAGTAAGCAATGTAGCATTAATGAACTCATGACTGATCATATACTATAATGTAAAACTGGCAACTGCTTGCTCCCACTGATAATTATAGCTAGTTCTTTTAGCAGACGTTATTTGGTCTAAGAAGAATCCTTCTAGCTTTACATGACAGGCAAGTGACAAGACTTTTAATATTAATAAAGATTAATATCATATGATAACTTTTATTTAGCATTGATTATGTGCCAGTCATATCTCAGCTGGTAAAGAATCCACCTGCAGTGCAGGAGACCCCAGTTCGATTCCTGGGTTGGGAAGATCCACTGGAGAAAGGATAGGCTCCCCACTCCAGTATTCTTGGCCTTCCCCTGTGGCTCAGGTGGTAAAGAATCCGCCTGCAATGTGGGAGACCTGGGTTCGATCCCTGGGTTAGGAAGATCCCCTGGAGAAGGGAAAGGCTACCCACTCCAGTGTTCTGGCCTGGAGAATTCCATGGACTACAGTCCATGGGGTCACAAAGAGTCAAACACGACTGAGCGACTTTCACCTTCATGCACCAGTCATAACTAAACATTTACCGTGAGTTAGCACACCTAGTCTTCACAACATCCTTTGAGGTTGGATATTATCCTCTTTTTAAAAATGAAGAAACTGAGGTGTACAGTTTGGCTAACTTGTCGTATCAGACACTGAGGAAATGTCAGATCCTAATTCACACACAGGCGATCTTATTCAACTGGCAGTCTTTCTTGTATCTTAAAAGGAATGTGGATGGGAAATGCACTTGTAATGTGTTGGGAAATAACAATCCCACATGAGTCTTTGAGTCCTCACTCAACATAAAGTGAGCCTTGAGTGTGGAGCATTCTCAGGAAGAGATAGAGAGTCCACACAGCCTGTGTTAGGCTTCTTGTCTTGTGTGGGAATATCTTTCTGTTTCGGTCTCACAGTATGCTCCTTTGTTATGCTTCAGGTTATATGTCAGTGGCCCTCAGGCATGCCCCCGGCTTTTGGTATTTCAGATTCCATCTACCGTGACTTGAGAGGGATGTATGCAGGCAAATAGGCAATTGCCCTATGCCAGCTGCCAGCAGAGACCCTCTAACCATGAGAGACCTATGCCCATTATCAAAGCTGATCTTGCTATGTCTCTTCTCTGTGTGAGCAAAGTATGGTTCCGTCCAGTGTTTTGTTGTCTTATGTTTACTTTTCTGACTTCTATAGCAAGATGAAATGAGCAAAAGCATTTGAATTCACCAACTGGGATTAGTTAAATGTTCACAATGCTCCTCTTCCCTGAGGTTAATGCCTGGTGCGTGGTACTGTGTACAACAGAATCCTTGGCTGGCCTTCGGGAAGAGGTAAGTTCTGAATACTGATCTTGCAGACTCCTGGAAGCAAAAATATTTAAAATTTGAATGCTTCCACTTGGATGTTCAACATTAATAAAAACACCTCTACACCACCTTGTATCAAGTCAGTTACTCTGAAATAGAACAATACCCTGAAGAAGAATTTACCTTGAAGGATAAGAAAGTCTTGTCTGGCATTCAATATAAATTTTAGGGCATCAACACAGTATACTACCAATTCTCCAAAAGAATTGAATGAGATGATTCAATGGTAGTTCGAAGTTTTTTACTTTTAAACAAATGGTTGAAATCGTGAACAGAAAATTATAGAATCTATTACTGGATTTTTAACCATGAAACATATATAATTGAACTTGATATCACTTGTGCAGAGTTCCCCTCTTTTAAGGACTATTGTAACATAGCAGGAGAATATAACCACAATAAAACTAGGGAAGAAGCTAGAAGGGCACGATAGGGGACCCAGGCCAGGACTTTACTGAAGCACTATGGGCCAACACAGCAATCATGGTGCTCCTGAAACCATGCCTCTTGTAGGACTAATTAGAGCCTCTGATTCTCTTTTCATGGAACACATGAATTCATAATGGATCCCACTGGAATAAGAAAGCAACTGGAATTTAGATAACATCTTATCTTAATAAGCATGTATTACAAATGAGCTGAAAACCTCTGTGATTTTAATCCACTGAAATTTTAGTCCTTACATAGAGCATTGAGCATCTGAGTCAATTAATTTTGCATGAACAGCAGGCATAACAAACTCAAATGCCCCAAACTAACTAAGTGTGTCCAACTCTTTGCGACCCCATGGACTGTAACCTGACAGGCTCCTCTGTCCATGGAATTCTTCAGTCAAGAATACTGGAGTGGGTTGCCATTCCCTTCTCCAGGGGAATATTCCGGACTTGGGGATCCAACATGGGTCTTCTGCATTGAAGGTGGATTCTTTACTGTCGGAGCTAACAGGGGAGCCCCACTTCCCCGTTTGTGATTTTTCAGTGAATTGTACCACCGTCTAGTTGGTTCAGCAATTCAGACACCTTGATGTCATCTTTGACCCTCCTTTTAACTACTCCAGTATCCAATTATTCACTAAATTCTATGATACTGATATTTCTACTTCTATCTCTTCTGGCATTACACAGTTTTTACCATTGTTTTGTTGTTGACATGCAACTCTACTTTTTCCTCCAAATTATAGGAATAATCATCTTTGGTATCACAAATTCATTCAGATTAATATCCTGATTCAAATTTGAGAAATTCCATATTAATTTCTTACTTTATTTTACGCAGTGTATAAGGCCTATTGAGGTGTGTCTTTTTTCAACATCACTCTTCCTTTTCCCCCACTGTTTACATATATCCTATACTTTGGCCACACGGATCAGCTTGTCTCTTTAAGGGTTCAACAGTCCCTCATTCTCATTCTAAAACTATCAGTTTCATATAGACTACACCTCTATCCCAGGGCCTTTGTAGCCCATAGTCTTATCTTCAGGATATTGTTATTTTTCTCTATCGTAACTATATGATGTAGTTTTAATCTGTGAAGAGGAGCTATATTTGCTTTTCTCAGTTCAGTTCAGTCACTCAGTCATGTCTGACTCTTTCCAACCCCATAGACAGCAGCATGCCAGGCCTCCCTGTCCATCACCCAATCCTGGAGCTTGCTCAAACTCATGTCCATTGGTCAGTGATTCCATCCAACCATTTCATCCTCCATTGGCCCCTTCTCCTGTCTTCAATCTTTCCCAGCATCAGGGTCTTTTCTGATGAGTCAACTCTTCACATGAGGTGGCCAAAGTATTGGAGTTTCAGCTTCAGCATCAGTTCTTTCAATGAACACCCAGGACTGATCTCCTTTAGGATGGACTGGTTGGATCTCCTTGCAGTCCAAGGTACTCTCAAGAGCCTTCTCCAACACCACAGCTCAAAAGCATCAATTCTTTGGCACTCAGCTTTCCTTATAGTCCAACTCTCACATCCATACATGACTACTGGAGAAACCATAACTTTGACTGGATGGAGCTTTGTCAGTAAAGTAATATCTTTCTCTCTTATTATTATTATTATTTGCTTTTTAATATGCTGTCTAGGTTAGTCATAGCTTTGCTTCTAAGGAGCAAGCACCTTTTTATTTCATGGTTACAGTCACCATCTGCAGTGATTTTGGAGCCAAAGAAAAGAAAGTCTGTCACTGTTTCCATTGTTTCCCCATCTATTTGCCATGAAGTGATGGGACTGGATGCCATGATGCTGGTTTTTTGAATGCTGAGTTTTAAACCAAATTTTTCACTCTCCCCTTCACTTTCATTAAGAGGCTCTTTAGTTCTTCTTTGCTTTCTGCCATAAGAGTGGTGTCATCTGCATATCTAAGGTTATTGATATTGCTTTCAGCAATCTTGATTCCAGCTTGTGCTTCATCCAGCCTGGCATTTCTCATGATGTACTCAGCATACAAGTTAAATAGGCAGAGGGACAATATACAGCCTTGATGTCCTCCTTTATGAATTTGGAACCAATCTGTTGTTCCACGTATGGTCTAACTATTGGTTCTTGACCTGCATACATATTTCTCAGGAGGCATGTGTGCTGGTCTGGTATTCCCATATCTTTAAGAATTTTCCACAGTTTGTTGTGATGCACACAGTCAACGGCTTTGGCATAGTCAATAAAGCAGAAGTAGATGTTTTTTCTGGAACTCTCTTACTTTTTTGGTGAGCCAACAGACGTTGGCAATTTGATTTCTGGTTCCTCTGCCTTTTCTAAATCCAACTTGAGCATCTGGAAATTCTCAGTTCACATACTGTTGAAGCCTTGCTTGGAAATGTTGAACATTACTTTGAGAGCAAGACTGCTAGCATGTGAGATGAAAAAAATTATATGACACTGAAAGACAAACTTCCCAGATTGGTAGGTCCCCCATATGCTACTCAAAAAGAGTGGAGATGTAACTCCAGAAATAATGAACAGATGGAGCCAAAGTGAAAACAATGTTCAGTTGTGGTTGTGACTGGTGATGGAAGTAAAGTTTGATGCTGTAAAGAAGAATATTGTGTAGGAACATGAAATGTTAGGTCCTTGAATCGTGATAAATTGGAAGTAGTCAAACAGGATTTCACCATCTCCCAGAGTTTGCTAAAATTCATGCTCATTGTGTTGGTGATGCCGTCCAACCATCTCATCCTCTGTCTCCTCCTGTCCTCAATTTTTCCCAGCATCAGGATAACAAATATGTTTTCTGGTAAATGAACCAGCAAACTCTAATTACTGAGCCAAATCTAATTATTTCTATTAAAATTTTGGTTACCCACCTTGCACTATGCAAAATGGTGGTCTTTGTGTGGTTTACTTCTAAGATCCACCACCACATCCCTCTAGTTCTATAGTGTGACAATTCTTACTGAGGTTTTTTTTTTTTCCTCTGTTGCCTGTGTTTGCTAAGCAGAATCAAGCATTATTTCTGCTGCATGAGAATCAGATGGAACCATTAGACATCCTATGAAAAAAAGTAACGCTTTCTGGTCAGAATACATGTTGAAATTATGCTGCCTGGTTTTTTATTACCATGGTATTTCAATGTACCCTTCCTGGGAACAACAGTTAATGACCAATACTGTTTAAAAATGTAATGTCTTGTATTGCATACATTCTGCTTGAATTTAACTAAGACACATGCTATCTTTTTATTATTAAAAGATATAATTTGATTTCCCAAATCAAATTTAGATAGATCAATATTGCCAATCTTGTTATTTTGCCTCTGATTATTACTGTATCTAACATTATTTTTAACATTAATTTCTTGACTTAAACTCATTTTTGAAGGGAGAAATCATCTGATTTCTGCAAAATATGTAATGTATGAGATAAAAACATTGATTTATGCCTTAAAGACATATGTCTTCTGTATTTAAATATAGGGCAGATATTTGGCTACTTTTCTACCACTCCAGTATTCTTGCCTGGAGAATGCCATGGACTATATAGCCTGTCAGGCTCCTCTGCCCATGGGGTCGCAAGAGTTGGACAGAACTTAGCAATTAAACCACCACCACCACTAGCATTTTAAAAAGGCCCACAGAGATCAAGAGAAATGGAAATGCAAAATAAATATGCTATCTTACTAAAATTGAGACTATTTTAAAGGGGCTATAAAATTCTAAATTTGACTCCATTGCTTTCATGAATTATTTTCAGAATATTAAAAAAGAGAAAAAAAAGAAAAACTTCCTTGAGTTAAAGGACCCAGAAAGATGTGATCCCTCTGACTTGCTGAGCTCATCTCTCTCTCTCATTTTAAGTCCTCTGTTGGTATGCTGTGAATAGCATGGTCTCTACTAAGCTGGTGCTTCCTTTCAGCTACCCTGCTTCCACAGTGGGCAGAGAGCTCTTGATCCATGCTGCCCTCCTATTAGCAGGATCATCTTGCAGAGAAAACGCACTAAGCCTCACTTCAAATCATGTTTTAAGATGCTTGTCATGTAACCCCAGCCCTCCATCTAATAAACATCTCAGTGCTTCGAGCTTAGCTTATGTGCACAGGCATTTCTTCTGGGCTTTGTTTTGTTCTGTTAAAAAGAGATTGGAAAAATCACCACTCTCTTTTTTCATTCAGTTGGAAAAAGAAAGTGTTAGTAAGGTCACTTCTATTAAATTAGAAGAAGAAAATAAAAACTTCAGTCTTCTATTTCTCTTGCCTCTACACTTTCTTTTTGAGTGGTCTTAAGGCATTGTATTATAAACACCAAAAGGCAATGGATATAAGAAACATGGGTGCTGTGACTAGAAATGCAGAAGTAAAATCAAAGTTCAAAAAAATCAATCCATGTGTATTATTAATTTAGTGTTGCGCTGGTAATAAAAATAAGCTATGAAGCACACAAGCACAGGAAGGTAATAAGGACAATGATTTCTAAGTAACATAAACATCAAGAAGACAGCAGTGATTTCATACAGATTTTTTTTTAACCATTTCTGTGTAAACACAAAGATCTTTAAACTCTGCTTCATGTAACTGCATACATGTTTTTGAAAGACAAAAATGGCTGTTATATGCAAGTGGAATAACAGTGTCACTTAAGAAGACTAAAAGAGTGGCTTACAAAAATAAGCTATTTGTTTTTTTAAAATTAAGCACCTATAGCATTTTGATAAATGATGCAGATAGTATGAAATATATGTTGTCAGATAAAATACAGGATATTCAAATTTGAATTTCGAATAATCAAAAGATTTTTTAAATTGAGGTAAGATTCACAGAACATAAAATCAATCATTTAAAAGTGTACATTTCTATGACAGTAGTATGTTATGATGTTCTACAATGAAAACCTAAATCAAGTTCTAAGCATTTTCATCACTTTGCAAGATAATCTTATGCCCATTAAGCAATCCTTTCCCACTCCTCCTTCCTCCCAGCCACTGGGGACTATCATTTTGCTTTCCATCTTGATGGAGGTTTTCCATTCTTGGTATGTCATATATTGTATAAACTGAGATATTCTGTGTTTGGATCTTTTCAATTAACAAGCTTTCAAGATTCATTCACTATGTAGCATGTACCTATACTTCACTCCTTATTGTGGCTAAAGAATATTCCACTACATACATATACCACAATTCATTTATTTATTCGTCCAATAAGGAGTATTTGTACCATTTCCGTTTCCTTTTGGCTATAGTGAATAGTGTTGCTATGAACAGATGTGCACATGCGCTTACTTGAATATTTAATTTCAGTTGTTTTTGGTATTATATCCAGCAGTGAAATTACAGGTTCACGTGGTCATTCTAGGCTTCCATCATAGCTCAATTGGTAAAGAATCCACCTGCGATGCCGAAGACCCCGGTTCGATTCCTGGCTTGGGAAGATCAACTGGAGAAGGGATAGGCTACCCACTCCAGTATTCTTGGGCTTCTCTTCTGGTTCAATTGGTAAAAAATCTGCCTGAAATGCAGGAGACCTAAGTTCGATCCCTGGGCTAGGAAGATCCCCTGGAGAAGGGAAAGGCTACCCACTCCAGTATTCTGGCCTGGAGAATTCCATCGAGTCCTGAGTGTTCATTGGAAGGACTGATGTTGAGGCTGAAGCTCCAATACTTTGGCCACCTGAAGCGAAGACCTGATTCATTTGAAAAGACCCTGATGCTGGGAAAGGTTGAAGGCAGGAGGAGAAGGGAGCGACAGAGGATAAGACGGTTGGATGGCATCACCGACTCAATGGAGATGAGTTTGAGTAAACTCTGGGAGATGGTGATGGACTGGGAGGCCTGGCGTGCTGTGGTCCATGGGGTCAGAAGAGTCAGACACGACTGAACGACTGAACTGGCTGACTGACTGAAGCAGTCCATGGGGTCGCAAAGAGTCGGACACTTTCACTTTCACTCTTCATAGTCATTCTATGTTTAAATTTTTGATTACATGCAAAACTGTTTTTCCACAAGAGTTGTGCAGTTTACATTGCTGCCAACAGTATACATGTGTTCAAATTTTCCATGTCTTAGGCAACAGTTGACGTTTTTCTTTTCATTGCTGTTGCTTTTGTTTAATATAGCTATCCGGATGTGTATGAAGCTATAATTCGCTTGGTTATGATTTGCAGTTCCTTATTAATGATATTGAACATCTTTTCACACTCTTGTTCTCTATTTGTATTTGCATATATTTTTTGAAGAAATGTTTATTTATGACTTTGTTCACTAATTTGAAGGAAGAAATTTAGGCACTAACTCAAAAATCTAGTCCACAGCTGGGTTGGTCTGGTCTAAGGAGTAGCAATAGTAATGTTGAGACTTCAGAAATATAATATCATAAAATCATAAAATTGTACAAACTCATGCTGGATTTTTTAAAAATTCTGCATATTCACAAAGAACTCAGACTAGGCAAAATGTATACATAACCATTATGGTTTGGCCTTAATTTTCCATTAAGTCTTCAATTTATGTTAGCTTTTATATTTGCCTATATTATTACCTTTATAAATATAATATTCTACTGTAACTCCTCTTTTTTCTATATGGTTTAAGAAACAAATGAATAAAACATGATTATAACTTTATGTTATTGGCTACATAAGGTGTAAAACTAAAACTTGTGATAATAACATAAAGGGAAACAAAAACAGTATTAATTAAAAAGAGATTACTACAATTAAGGGTTAATTTTAACCCTCAGGTTACTTATGGACTTCATTTTCTAACAAAAACTGATGTGAGGCAGTTAAAATATTCAACCAGAGTAATGTAAAATGAATCTCCATGGAGAAATGATAATGTTCAAAAAATTTCATAGGATAATTTAAAAATATACTAGCACCAAATGGAGTTATAGTATTTAAAAATAATTTATGTTTGCATGTTTGTATTTGTGTAATCATTTTTTTTTAATATATGCACTCTGAGAAGGGAATAGTGCTACATAAATAAATTCAGAATTAAGTCATTTCATACTTTTAGGGGAACTTTTTTTCCCAAAACATACTCATGAAAATGATGGAATTCATTGATTGTTGAAAGCATGTAGCTAAATTATGTGATAATTTCACTAAATTGTGACGTTCAGAGTACTATACTATTATTGAGACATTAGATTTTCATCAAAGGTTAAGAAATTCAATGTTTTAGGAAGTGGCCTGGGTTAAGTAAATTATGTAAATTAATAGCTAATTTAGCCTACCCTAAAGAAATATGTTCATTTCTAACCTGCCAACTTAATCTTAGAAAATTACTAAATGCTGGAAATGTCTAAACATTTCAGCTTGAGTGCATGATTAAAAATGTAATGATAGATTTTCTTACTCAATTTGTACTTAAAGTGAAAAAGTCACATAAAATGTGACTGTAATTAAGTTCTCTAAAGCTTTCTTTGATAACCAAGCCCTCTGTAGTTACTATTTTATTAAAACCAAATAAAAAGTTACACTGATACTTAAAGTAATTTCATATGTTAATATTTTATGTGTTGTCTGTGGAACTTGGAACTCTCCATTCACTCCTTTACTTTTCTGTCATTTTGATTGTCTATTATATCTTGAAATCATATTTATTCACAAAATCAGTTATATTTTAACTTATGAGGTGGTTTCTTATCTCCATAAAATTGTCACATTTTCACCACAGGCTAAAAGCTCACAGATATAACATCTAACCTCAGAAGTTTGTCATCAGAGGTGTTAATATGAGACTACCTTCTAAATTGTTAATTATAACTTTTTACAGAAAGTAACATGCTATTTCAATTTTTGAAGATGATGCTTATCAAACCCAGGTCCCCCATATTGCAGACAGACTCTTTACCGTCTGAGCCACCAGGGAAGTCCCTATAAATAAGCTAAGTTATTTAAAAGATATTCTGTAAAAACAACTAAACCATAATAAACTATCATATATTTTACACAATATAATTTGTCAAAACACTTATATTCTTGACATAATCAAGAAGAACTTTTAAGATTTTTTAAAGAAAAGATCAAAGTGTTTATTTGCATAAATTAATTTCAGGGCAGAATTGTTATATATTTTCCAGACAGAAAAAAAAAAATGATATATAAATAACTAAAGTAAATCACAGTAAAGTAGTCAAACTTGCATGACACTACTGACAAATATGCATTATAATTAATTGAATATTTTCTATCTATTTTCCTGTTTTATTTCATTTGGATATAAATTTTAACAATCATGATTCCATTTTTGAATACAATGGGAAAGTACTTTTATGATTTATGGATATTTCACTATATTATTTATGATATAAATGTTAATTCCTTTAAGGTCAAATTATATTTCCCTGAGATAGTAATTAGTCAAATAATTCAGATATTCCATTTCCAAATGGCTGACTCTCTTTTAAAACTGAAAATATATTAAAATCAAAATAAGGGAGTATAAAATAGTACAAGTTAGTAATAATAAAAAGTATAGGGAGAGAGAGAAGATTGTCTAAAACTTCTTAGAAAATAGGAAAATAAAGACTAATATAATATGGAAAGGAGGAACAAAGAACAACTTTTCAGTGAGCAGACACAAACACAACCTTCAGTTCAGTTCAGTTGCTTAGTCATCTCCAACTCTTTTCAACCTCATGGGCTGCAGTACGCCAAGTTTCCCTGTCCATCACCAGCTCCTGAAGCTTGCTCAAACTCATGTCCAGTTGATTGATGAACTCCAACCATCTCATCCTCTGTCATCCCCATCTCCTCCTGCCTTCAATCTTTCCCAGCATCAAGGACTTTTCCAATAAGACAGTTATTTGCATCTGGTGGCCAAAGTATTGGAATTTCAGCTTCTGTATCAATCCTTCCAATTAATATTCAGGACTGATTTCCTTGAGGATTGACTGGTTGGATGTCCTTATAGTCCAAGGGACACTCAAGAGTCTTCTCTAACACCACAGTTCAAAAGCATCAATTCTTCAGTGCTCAGCTTTCTTTATAGTCCAACTCTCACATCCATACATGACTACTGGATAAAGCAAAGCTTTCAATAGACAGACCCTTGTTGGCAAAGTAATGTCTCTGCTTTTTTAAATATGTTCTCTAGGTTGGTCATAGCTTTTCTTTAAAGAAGCAAGCATCTTTTAATTTCATGGTTGCAGTCACCATCTGCAGTGATTTTGGAGCCCAAGAAAATATAGTCTCTCCCTGTTTACATTGTTTCCCCAACTATTTGCCATGAAGTGATGGGACCAGATACCATGATGTTCTTTATCTGAATGCCATTTTAAGCCAAATTTTTCACTCTGCTCTTTCATCTTCATCAAGAGGCTCTTTCATTCTTCTTTGCTTTCTGCCATAAGGGTGGCATCATATGTGTATCTGAGGTTACTGATGTTTCTCCTGGAAATCTTGATTCCAGCTTGTGTTTCATTCAGCTTGGCATTTTGCATGATATATTCTACATATAATTTAAATAAGCAGGGTGACTATATACAGCCTTGACACACTCCTTTCCCAATTTGGAACCAATCCATTGTTCCACGTATGGTCTAACTGTTGCTTCTTGACCTGCATACAGATTTCTCAGGAGGCAGGTAAGGGTGATATTCCCATCTCTTGAAGAATTTTCCACAGTTTCTTGTGATCCAAAGAGTCAAAGGCTTTGGCATAGTCATTAAGGCAGAAGTAGATGTTTTTCTAGAACTCTCTTGATTTTTTGATGAACCAATGGATATTGACAATGTGATCTATGGTTTCTCTGGCTTTTCTAAATTCATCTTGAACATCTGGAAGTTCACATACTGTTGAAGAGTGGCTTGGAGAATTTTGAGCATTACTTTGCTAGTGCATGAGATGAGTGCAATTGTGCAGTAGTTTGAACATTTTTAGCATTGCCTTTCTTTGGCATTGAAATGAAAGCTGATCTTTTCCAGTCCTGTGGCCACTGCTGAGTTTTCCAACTGTGTTGGCATATTGAATGCCGCACTTTCACAGTGTCATCTTTCAGGATTTGAAATAGCTCAACTGTAATCCCATCACCTCCACTAATTTTGTTCATAGTGATGCTTCCTAAGGCCCACTTGAGTTCACATTCCAGGATATCTGACTCTAGGTGAGTGATCACACCATCATGCATATCTGGGTCATGAAGATATTTTTTGTATAGTTCTGTGTATTCTTGCCACCTCTTCTTAATATCTTCTGTTTCTGTTAGGTCCGTATCACTTCTGTCCTTTATTGAGCCCATCTTTGCATGAAATGTTCCCTTGATATCTCTAATTTTCTTGAAGAGATCTCTAGTCTTTCCCATTCTATTGTTTCCCTCTATTTCTTTGCAGTGATCACTGAGAAACTCTTTCTTATCTCTCCTTGCTAGTCTTTGGAACACTGCATTCCAATTGGTATATCCTTCCTTTTCTCCTTTACCTTCTCCTTCTATTCTTTTCTCAGCTACTTATAAGCCTCCTCAGACATCCAGACAACCATTTTGCCTTAGGTAATCAAGTAATAATCATCATCACAGTGATAAATCATGTTGATATCATGACTTCATATAATGTGAGGAGAATGGTATTTTACCTCTATGGTCTTCTTCTAAAAAACATAACCCTCCACCACCCCCCCAAAAAAATAAAAATAAAAAAACACAATCTCATTGCCCAGTGTAATCATAAGGCCACCAGCCAAATCCTAATAGAGGGACATTCTACAAATATCTGACAAGTATCCTTCAAAACTGATAATGCTATCAAAAAGAAGGAAAGTTGAGAAACTATCACAGCCAAAAGAGTCTTAAGAGATATAACAACAAAATGAAATGTGATATGCTGTATTAGATCCTAGAATAGAAAATCATACACTAGGTACAGCTGAAAAAATTTAATCTTTTTTTTCATTTATTTTTATTAGTTGGAAGCTAATTACTTTACAATATTGTAGTGGTTTTTGCCATACATTGACATGAAATAGCCATGGATTTACATGTGTTCCCCATTCCAATCCCCCCTCCCGCCTCCCTCCCCATCCCATCCCTCTGGGTCTTCCCAGTGCACCAGCCCTGAGCACTTGTCTCATGCATCCAACCTGGGCTGGTGGTCTGTTTCACCCTTGGTAGTATACTTGTTCCAATGCTGTTCTTTCAGAACACCCCACCCTCGCCTTCTCCCACAGAGTCCAAAAGTCTGTTCTATACCTCTGTGTCTCTTTTTCTGTTTTGCATAGTGGGTTATCATTACCATCTTTTAAAATTCCATATATATGTGTTAGTATATATCTTTATCTTTTTGGCTTACTTCACTCTGTATAATGTGCTCCAATTTCATCCATCTCATTAGAACTGATTCGAATGAATTCTTTATAATGGCTGAGTAATATTCCATAGTGTATTTTAATATTGATCTAATAACTGTATAAATATTACATAATAAGGAAAGATGCTAACAACTGAGTCTGTGCTATCTGGGAAATCTCTGTACTGCCTTGCATTTTTTGTAAATCTGAAAATATTATAAGAAATAAATTTTAAAAAATGTATTTGTAAAACATGTGAATCACATAGACTTAACTAACTTGACAATAAAGTTTCTAAGAATCAGTGTTTGAAATCAGAGGAAAATTTATGAAGGACATTATTTTCAATTTATAAAGAAATATACATATAAGCCATCCCTACCTTGCATATCTGTACACCATTCACTTTTAAGGTGAATTATATATGGATATACTCAAGTCACATACTGGAGTAATACTGGGACAGAATTTTTCTGAAAAATAAAAGAGACTATTTAGAAATGTACTCTAATCAATAATTGTAGTGAAAGGAAGTCTCGGAATATTTCTTTCACAGAAAACTCATAAATTAGCCTTGACAGGTTGAAAAAGAAGATATCAGGACTTTGGAAAGGGTAATCACCAAATAAGAGATTTACATGCAATAGACACTATCACTCAAAATGGATGCATCCAGGGACTTCCCTGAGGGCCCAGTGGTTAAGACTTTGAGCTTCCACTGTAGGGGATGTGAGTACATTTCTGCTCAGGAAACTAAGATCTCGCAGCCTGACCAAAAAATTAATTAAGCAAATTAATTTTTTAAAAAAGGGCACATCCAAAGACCTGAGAACTGCATATTTGTCAGTAAAATCAAGCTAAATTTTATAAAATTAGACACTGGGAATTTAAAAAATATTAGTACTCAAAGTTATGTTCTCATTATGATATCTTTGCTTAAGGGGTTATGAAGTTGGGCACTGGGACAAGAAGTTGTATTGTATATTCTACTTCCTGTAGTAAAACATTTCACAAAAATAACATAAACCACATTTATTTTCATATATTGGCATTGGTGAAAAACTGTAGTATTGTGATAATACTATGAAAACATGACAAAAATTCAAAATCCCCAAGCTATGTAAACTTTCACATATTTAGATTATTTTCTATTTATAGTAATAAGTTTAACTCCATTGTACACACAGTTGAGGATTCATAAGATAATCATTTTTTCTAAAATGTTTTAATTCGTGAGTAAATATACATATCCACAAGTCTGTAGGGGAGAACTTAGATTTCATTTTGTATCACCATTTTATTGCAAAGAAATTCATATCTCAATTCCTATGAAATTGCGTTTCTCTGCTATATTCCCAACATACATTCTTAGTAGACTAAATTTTTCTGTATATAAAGATAAAGGGTCCCTATTCTGATTTTACTTTATACTTCAGGTTTTAAAAATGATGCCATCAATGCACAGAAAATAAAACCCAAAGCAAATCTTGCTATGTATCAGCAATCATTTCTAGATAAACAGGATTTGGCAGGGTCAAAAAGCTGACAGTGAATTTATGAGGAGACTAATAGCAACGGATGAAAACTAGTCATGAGACTGAGGTCGCATCATTCTTGTTGAGATTGCCAATGTATAGGGTTAAATTCACAGCGCATGTTTACGAGTGGTCACCCGTGCCAGAATATATTGTTGTTAATGGTATCGATACAAAAATTGCTCAGACCCTTTCTTCAAATTCAGATGGTTTAGTAGAGGAGACAGACATGTAAAATATTCCTTAGTCCAACGTGCTGGGTGTAAATATTATACAGATTTTAGGTGGGTTCAATGACAATTGAGATTTCGATGTGATTTAAATTAATTCATGTTCTGTGCAAGATTTCTCTAGATATCTATGTTCTCAGGTTCTCATGATCATCTCTGGCTCCTGGTTTCTCCCCTGGCTGCATGCATATCCTCAAAATCCACAACACTGTATTTTATTTCTGATCTGGCATAGGGTAAAAGTTGGATTTCAGCCCCTCTTATATAAGTAACAGACAAATCTCCCCCAAGTAAAGACACCAACAAAGACAAAATCAATTACCAGTCCCTGCATATGCCACACGTCTTTCAGTTTATTTTGGAGGTGAAACACAGGTGATTTAGGCAGCCACAAAGCAAGTTAAAATTTTGGAATTTTAGATATCCCAGTTCTCAAAAGTATGACAGCCAAATTGGCAGAGAGCTGAGCCAATCCACTACTCTGCTGTTTTTTCTTCTGAAAGTCATTTCTAAATTCAGTTTCCCTTCTAATGCAATGGGGGCCATCCGTCTCTACTACTATTTCCAGAATACTATTAATATTTCATACCTGTGATTCTTTTACTTTGATTGATTTATAAAATTATTTTCCTAAATATTAATAGTACATCCTTATAAGAATTTCCCTTAAAGGCATTGCAGAAACTTCTCCATATGTCTGTGTTACTATAAATTAATACATACACATAAATGTTAATGATATTTTCATTTTATGCATAATATTTATAATGCATTAAATTAGAGAATTTTGTAAATGCTACTCCAGCTTAGCAAAATGTTAAGGAGCATGGTGTCAGGAGTTAAGGTGCATGATGTTCTTCTAAAAGTGACACATACATCTTTAACTTTGAAGTATACTGTTGTTGCTGTTCAGTTGCTCAGCTGTGACCTACTCTTTGCAACCCCACAGACTGCAGCATGCCAGGCTTCCCTGTCCTTCACTGTTTCCCTGAGTTTGCTCAAACTCGTGTCCATTGAGTTGATGGATGACCAAAGAAAACAGTGAAAGGAGAGATTTTGAAGAGGGAAAGGGTTTTTAAGTACAAAGACAATGAGATGTGAAAAAGCATGGTTAGTATGGTGAAGTGGGCTTCTCTGGTGGCTCAGATAGTAAAGAACCTGCCTGCAATGCGGGAGGCCTGGGTTTGATCCCTGGGTTGCGTAAATCCCCTGGAGAAGGGTAGGGCAACCCACTCCAGTATTCTTGCCTAAAGAAATCCATGGAGAGAGGAGCCTGGCGGGCTACAGTCCGTGGGGTCACAAAGAGTCGGCTGGGCGACTAAGCTCAGCAAAACACAGTATGGTGAGGCATGAGGATCTCAGAGCGCTATCCTATTGGCGTTGGTATAATGCTGTAATATTGAGTTGGTAAATGGGCATCAGATGGGGAGGCGTATACTTCAGAGAAACGAAGCTCAGGGCACTGTGACTTAGACGGTCATGTTGAGGATATTGAAATCGATCTTGCAAGCTCTTGAGACACCAAGTAAAGGATTAGAATATAGAATATAAAATATCCTTATGAAACAAATCTACTACTTAGTGTGGAAAAATTCATAGAAAAGCAAGAAAGAAGCTGGTGTCAAAGAATATGATGGACTTTATAATAGTGTAAATGACTGATGGCAAAGTCCAGAACACGGGTAATAATGATGTGAGAGACCGTAGATTCAATGATTTAATGTGTCCTTTATCTGCTAACAATCAGTTCAGCTGATTGTTAAGTGCTAAAAAGCCATACCCTCACTATTATAGGGAAAACAAAACAAAAAAGGCAAAGCAAAGTGAAAGAGCAAAACTACTGATCATTGGTCGCTAACAAAGGGAAATGTAGGAAAGTCAATAGCAGAACATGGTAACCAACTTGTAAGCTGTTGCTTTAGTCCACATGAGACATAAAGCTGGCTGGGGTGACAGGGGTAGCTGAGGAAATGTGTAAGTCTGATTAAATTCTAGAGTCGAAAGGAGGGTGGACACGTGTTATTAATAACGAGCGTTGGAACTTCCCTGCTTCCCAAGACTCCATGCTTCCAATGCAAGGGACACAGATTTGATCCCTGGTAGGGGAACTAAGATTTCACATGCTGTGCAGCACAACTAAAATCAAAAATACAAAAACTACCAAAAAAATTAATAAAATAATTTTCAAAAAGAAATACTTTAAAAATACCATGATTTAAGACTGTCAAGATTTGGAGACAAAGGAACTGAGTAGTATAGAGTTATGAGAGAAACAGCAAGATTCTCTGTGAGTTCGGATTGAAACAAGATAAGTTTGGGACATAAGTTTGAGACATACTTGATAATTAAGAGAAGATTTCAAAAATACAGCTTTAGGTGGAAAGCTGGAGTTCAGTTGAAAGAGCTGCTGGATGGATGAAAGCTTAAATAATATATAATTAAAGCCATATGCAGAGAAGGCAATGGCAACCCACTCCAGTACTCTTGCCTGGAAAATCCCATGGACGGAAGAGCCTGGTGGGCTGCAGTCCATGGGGTCACTAAGAGTCGGACACGACTGAGCGACTTCACTTTTCACTTTCATGCATTGGAGAAGGAAATGGCAACCCACTCCTGTGTTCTTGCCTGGAGAATCCCAGGGACGGGGGAGCCTGGTGGGCTGCCATCTATGGGGTTGCACAGAGTTGGACACGACTGAAGCAACTTAGCCGCAGCAGCAGCAGCAAAGCCATATGACTGTAATATTGAGTTAAAGCCAAATGAGTGTAAGATGACTTCAGGATTAATGATAGAGGAGGAGAGATTAGAGACTTAAATTTGGAAAATTGAAGCTAAGCAGCAAAAGTGATCAATATTATGTAACTAATATGATGTATCTTCAGTTCAGTTCAGTTCAGTTCAGTCGCTCAGTCATGTCTGACTCTTTGCGACCCCATGGGCTGCAGCACGCCAGGCCTCCCTGTCCATCATCAACTCCCGGAGTTTACTCAAACTCATGTCCATTGAGTCGGTGATGCCATCCAACCATCTCATCCTCTATCGTCCCCTTCTCCTCCCGCCTTCAATCTTTCCCAGCATCAGGGTCTTTTCAAATGATGTATCTTAAGCCAAGTAAAAAAATGTTCCAGTGTGAAAGGATAGGCCACTGAGGTTAAATGCTGATGAAAGGTGGCAAAAAAGAATCGATGTTGATTCTGAAAAGTAAACATTTCAGATGACTGGGAAGAACTGTCTGTGATTTTACCATAGTAATGAGGGGAGAGTGACTAACAGGAATGGGAGTAAAAGGTAGAAATAATAAAGATATGGAGACTGCAAGTGTAGAAAACCCTTTCCAAGAGATTGGTTATAAAGGTGAGCAAAGATTTGATATGGTAGTGGGGATGAACATGGGTCAGGAAGAGTTTCTGTCTGTGTGCATTTGAAAATATACACACTGATGGAAATCATTTGAAAGAGAAGGAAAACGATAATGCAGAAGATACTGAAGTACATATTTTCCACAGAGCTAATGTCTTAAGTAGTGATTATCTACTAGCAAGTCCATAAATATATTTAAATGTTATATTTAATAAGTTATTAGTGGCGTTGCAAAGGACTAATATTTACACTATTTTCTAAGTTAAAGGAATTCCACTTTCCAAAAGAGTAAGAACAAGGACATTTGCACCATTTTACATTTTTATTATTGACTATGGCATGTGTTAATTTGGATTTTGAAATCTTAAATATATAGAAATTTCATATTTGAAATCAGTAAGATCTGCAAGTAATACAGTGGTTTAAATGGCTTAATTTAAGTCATGAAAATGTTAATACACTCATTTGTGGTTTCAAAGAATGTTAAGTTATTGACAAAATTAGAATGTGAAATTCATGTTCACAACATTTTTGTGCAAAGTTCTTTAGTTCTTCTCATCTATAATTATTTCTTAGACAAAAATTTTAATCAGACTTATACATAATCAGCAAACACTTTTAATTAACTCAAACATTCAATAAAGTGTGAGTTCATATTCTACGTAGTTTCTTGAGCAGATTTAAAACTATTTAAATAGCAATATTTTCCCAAAGAATTTTTATGTAACACAACCTGTCATAAACGTCTAAGTTTTGAAAAACACATGTATTCAGTAAAATTGAAATGATACTAATAGAAACCTATATTCATATAGAAATTCAGAATTTCTGTGGTTGACATTTAGAACACTAATATGTTGAATTGCTATGTAATTGCTATTTTTCTAGAGCAGTGATTCATCTCCAGGGTATAGTTGCCCACACAAAGGCACAATTGCCACTCTATGTGTCATAAACGTGTGTAGGGTCAAAATAAACTTTAAAATCCTGTAAATAATGATTATGTACTAGACACACTAATAGAAGAGACTTTCAAATTTAATTGGGGCCTAAATCAAACTTCACCTAATATTATCTGAAATACTAACTCAACAAGCAAACTCCAACACTATTAGTGATACTATGTATACTTTAAAGGTTAGTATATCTATATTCTTTTAGTGAAAGTGAGTGAAGTTGCTCAGTCATGTCTGACTCTTTGCAACCCCATGGTCTGTAGCCTACCAAGTTAAGTTAATTTGAAAGATCAAGGAAATTATTGAAAATTTTATAGATTGTCTTTTTTAGTATAATGATTCCTCAATCCAATAGCCTATTTTAGCTACAATCTGACATTTTTTTCTTAATGATTTGAACTGTTCAAAGAAGCAGTAAATATTGATGGAAGTTTGGAATACAGAAGGCAGAGATTTATAAATAATGTTTTAGAAACTCAAGTTATGTGAACAGATTGTCCAGCCTGAGTTCAAACAGAGCACACATCTGAATGTCACAGTTTCTCATGATGAGTTTTGATTAATTAATCTTTTTAGGGCTTAGAGGTCTCTGAATACTTAATATGGGACCTTATTCAGGAATGTTGAAACCTAATAAACAATCATCCACCAGGATGTGATTTAATAAGTATTTTTCAACCTGTCATTCATTTTCTATTTGTACTCACCTATATGCAACAGAGATATGGCAAGTGTTAACATTTACTCCAAAATAGGATATAGATTAAAATACATTAAAATTCAGAGTTGAGTTAGTACTTGGCTCATGAAAGAGTCAATGAAAACCAGTTTTGAATGATACAAATTAAACACACTACTGAATTACTTGATTTTCATTTTAATTAATCCTTGTTTTTAATCCAGTTTAATTTATAATATTAAATACAAAATACTTATCAAGTGCCATGCATTATTCTAAGTGTGTATATTAATTATCTTTTCACATTTAATGAGAAATACTCAGAGCTGCATAATAGCTACTGCTACTATCTTCAGTTTATGGATAAGAAAATGGTAAAGAGTTGTTATGTAAATAGCCACATGCCCACAAATAGGAAATGGTGAGGCTGATGTTCAAATCGAAGCAGTCTGTTTCTAGAACATCATGGTGGAACTGGGGATGTGCGCGCACACACACGCGCTTTACATATAAAATAAAAACTTAACATATAGCAACAGTTTAAGTTAATTTTCTTCCCTTTCTAAACTGTCAGTGCTTAGTTCAAAATTAACATCTTCCATACAGATAAATTTCAACATTTACCACCAAGTAAAACACTCCAAAGCACTGTGCATTTGTTGTCTTGTACTTTTATGGCTTATTTGGATAAAGTATTTGCAAGTATAAGTGAGTGCATATGCAAGCCCTAGTTCTGCATGGTTCTGGAGCAGCGAGCGGTGGAGAGGAGATACCCCATGTCCAAAGTCATGCGCTTCGCTGGACTGGCCGTGTGGATATACCCCACGTTCAAGGTCAGAGAAACCCCAGTAAGATGGTAGGCACTGGAGCGGCGGAGAGGAGACACCCCATGTCCAAGGGCAAAGGAGAAGCCCCAACAAGACTGTAGGAGGGGCGAATTCGCGTTTAGAATCAAACCCCACTCCTGCCAGAGATGCTCGGAGCGCTCAAACAAACCTGGTGTGCACCAGGACCCAGGGACCCCACAGAGGCTGAGCCAGAGCGGTGTGTGAGCGTCTCCTGCGGAGGGACGGGTTGGCGGTGGTCTGCTGCAGGGACGGGGGCTCTGGGTGTCGGTGTGGCATAAGTCCTCTTGCAGGAGGTCGCCATTAACCCCTCCACAGAGCAGCCAGAACTTACACAGGACTGAGGAAACAGACTCTTGGCGAGCACAGCAGAACCTTGTGCACCAGGACCCAGGAACAGTGACCCCACAGGAGACCTGCCTGTGGGTGGCTGGAAGTTTCCAGCGAAGGTGTGGATCTGTGGTGGCCTGCTGCAGGGTTGGGGGCATGGACTGTAACAGTACATGCCTGGGATCTTTTGAGGGAGGTCACCATCATCTTCATTACCTCCACCATAGTTTGGCCCCAGGTAAATAGCAGGGAGGGAACACAATTCCACCCATCAACAGAAAATTGGATTAAAGGTTTATTGAGCATGGCTCTGCCCATCTAACAGGACTCAGTATCCCCCTCAGTCAGTCTCTTCCATCAGGAAGCTTTCATAAGCCTCTTATCCTTCTCCATCAGAGGGCAGACAGAATAAAAACCACCATCACAGAAAACTAACCAATCTAATCACATGGAACACAGTCTTGTCTTACTCAGTGAAACTATGAGCCAAGCCATGTAGGGCCACTCAAGATGGGCAGGCTATGGCGGAGAGTTCTGAAAAAATGTGGTCCACTGGGAAAGGGAATGTAAACCACTTCAGTGCTCCTGCCTTGAGAACCCCATGAACAGTATGAAAAGGCAAAAAGATAGGACACTGAAAGATGAACTCTCCAGGTCGGTAGGTGCCCAATATGCTACTGGAGATCAGTGGAGAAATAGCTCCAGAAAGAATGAAGGGACAGAGCCAAAGCAAAAGCAACACCCAGTTGTGGATGTGACTGGTGATGGAAGCAAGGTCTGATGCTATAAAGAGCAGTATTGCATAGGAACCTGAATTGCCAGGTCCATGAATCAAGGCAAACTGGAAGTGGTCAAACAGGAGACGGCAAGAGTGAATGTCGACATCTCAGGAATCAGCGAACTAAAATGGACTGGAGAGGGTGAATTTAACTCAGATGACCATTATATCTACTACTGTAGGCAAGAATTCCATAGAACAAATGGAGTAGCCATCATACTCAACAAAGGGTCTGAAATGCAGTACTTGGATGCAATCTCAAAAACGACAGAATGATCTCTCTTTGTTTCCAAGGCAAACCATTCTATATCACAGTAATCCAAGTCTATGCCCTGACCAGAAATGCTGAAGAAGCTGAAGCTGAAAGGTTCTGTGAAAACCTACAAGACCTTCTATAACTAACACCAAAAAAAGATGTCCTTGTCATTAGAGGGGACTGAAATGCAAAAGTAGGAAGTCAAGAAACACCTGGAGTAACAGGCAAATTTGACTTTGGAGTACAGAATGAAGCAGGGCAAAGGCTAATAGAGTTCTTCCAAGAGAACTCACTGGTCATAGCAAACACCCTCTTCCAGCAACAAAAGAGAAGACTCTACACACGGACATCACCATACGGTCAACACTAAAATCAGATTGATTATATTCTTTGCAGCCAAAGATGGAGAAGCTCTATAAAGTCAGCAAAAACAAGACTGGGGGCTGACTGTGGCTAAGATCATGAACTCCTTATTGCCAAATTCAGACTTAAATTTAAGAAAGTGGGGAAAAACACTTGACCATTCAGGTATGACCTAAAACAAATCCCTAATGATTATACAGTGGAAGTGAGAAATAGATTTAAGGGACTAGATCTGACTGTTAGACAGAGTGCCTGATGAACTATTGATGGAGGTTCATGACATTGTACAGGAGACAGGAATCAAGATCAAGTTAGGCTTCAACAATATGCGAATGCAAAGATGGGCTCAATAAAGGACAGAAATGGTATGGACCTAACAGAAGCAGACGATACTAAGAATAGGTGGCAAGAATACACAGGAGAACTGTACAGATAATCACAATGGTGTGATCACTCACCTAGAGCCAGACATCCTGAAATGCAAAGTCAAGTGGGCCTTAAGAAGCATCATTATGAACAAAGTTAGTGGATGTGATGGAGTTCCAGTTGAGCTATTTCAAATCCTGAAAGATGACACTGTGAAAGTGCTGCACTCAGTATGCCAGCAAGTTTGGAAAACAGCAGTGGCCACAGGACTGGAAAAGGACAGTTATCATTCCAATCCCTAAGAAAGGCAACGTCAAAGGATGTGAAAACTGTCACACAATTGCACTCATCTCACATTCTAGCAAAGTAATGCTCAAAATTCTTCAAGCCTGTCTTCAGCAATGCATGAACCGTGAACTTCCAGAAGTTCAAGCTGGTTTTAGAAAAGGCAGAAGAACCAGAGATCAAATTGGCAGCATCCACTGGATCATCAAAAAAGCAAAGGAGTTCCAGATAAACATCTACCTCTGCTTTATTGACTATGCCAAAGCCTTTGGCTCTGTGGATCACAATAAACTGGAAAATTCTGAAAGAGATGGGAATACCAGACCACCTGACCTATCTCTTGAGAAATCTGTATGCAGGTCAGGAAGCAACAGTTAGAAGTGGACATGGAACAACTCTAGTTCTGAATAGGAAAAGGAGTATGTCAAGGCTGTATATCATACCTTGCTTATTTAACTTATATTCAGAGTACATCCTGAGAAACGCTTGACTGGATGAAGCCCAAACTAGAATCAAGATTGCCAGGAGATATATAAATAACCACAGATATGCATATGACACCTCCCTTATGGCAGAAAGTGAAGAAGAACTAAAGAGCCTCTTGGTGAAAGTGAAAGAGGAGAGTCAAAATTTGGTTTAAAGCTCAGCATTCAGAAAACAAAGATCATGGCATCCGGTCCTGTCCTGTCACTTCATGGCAAATAGATGGAAAAACAGTGGAAACAGTAGCAGACTTTATTCTTTTGGGCTCCAAGATCACTGCAGATGGCGATTGCAGCCATCAAATTAAAAGATGCTAATTTCTTGGAAGAAAAGTTATGGCCAACATTGACAGCATATTGAAAAGCAGAGACATTACTTTGCCAACAAAGGTCCGTCTAGTCAAGGCTATGGTTTATCATTAGTTGTGTATGGATTTGATAGTTGGACTATAAAGAAAGCTGAGCACTGAAGAAGTGATGCTTTTAAACTGTGGTGTTGGAGAAAACTCTTGAAAGTCCCTTGGACTGCAAGGAGATCCAACCAGTCCATCCTAACGGAGGTCAGTCCTGGGTGTTCATTGGAAGGACTGAAGTTGAAGCTGAAACTCCAATCCTTTGGACACATGATGCGAAGAGCTGACTCATTTGAAATGACCTTGATGCTGGGAAAGATTGAAGGCAGGAGGAGAAGGGGACGACAGACGATGAGATGGTTGGATGGCATCACCGGCCAATAAAGATGAGTTTGGGCAAATTCTGGGAGTTGGTGATGGACAGGGAGGCTTGGTCTGCTGCAGTCTATGGGATCACAAAGAGTTGAACAGGACTGAGCAATTGAACTGAACTGAACTGAATTTGTCAGTATACACAGTATGTTTTCAACCAAAGATTTATATATACAGAAGAATGGGAGTATGCAACTTTTTTTTCTTCTAGAGCATTTAAAATACACTGTAAAATCAATCCTTGTATTTTTATATAGAAGAATTTCAATATTTTATATAAAGCTATAAGTATGTATTTTAGAGCTTTATCAATTTTGCTCAGTGATTTGCTTGTATTTTTGCATACATCATCAAAAAATCAGTTATTTTCTAACAGAGTTTCTTAGATTTGTTGCATTATGACTTTTTAAAAATTGTGATATTTTGCAGGGTATGAATTGCAACTATAAATTAAATGTATGTGTGAATTAAAATAAATATCACAAATAAAATTATTTAAGAATTGGTAAATACACTCAAATGTGTATTTTTACTTTATACTTGAAAAAATCTTACAACCAAATTGTTTTATTTTATTCAAGTAAGAAAATCATCACAATAAAGCTCAATATTTTCATATTTTTTATTATAAATTATGATGTATATTCCATTGTTTTTTATGAAAACAATTTCTGTTACTTATCACTGATCTACTTAATACTGTAAAGGATGAGGTGAAAATATCATATCATATCAGATGTAACTTACCCTTTTCCCCAAAGCTCAGTTGTCATCCCAGCATAAAATAAAAAGTCAATTTTAAACATGCATCTTGAGGCTGTTTCCTCTTTTGCACGAATTGTGTACTCTTAGTTTTTATGTTTCAAGAAATCTCATCATGAGATGTTATCTCCAACATTGTTTTAGAAATAAAGGATGCACACTTTTAATATACAGGTTAATGCATTTTTATGTATGAATAAAGAATTAATACATTTATTAAACTCAGGTATATTCCATCCCTTTATCTATGGAGAAGAACTATGAAATAAATAAATGCTTTGATATGAAGGGTGATTTAGAGAAAGCTTTTAGTGGAATGGTAGAACAAAAAAGGTATATATCCCTGATTTAAAAGCAGAGATGGAATTATGAAATCCTAATTTGGAAGAATTATGTAGGTCACCAGGAAATGATTTAAACTAGAAGTAGAATTATGGAACATTTTGCACTTACTTGTTCATTACATTGAGGTAATCTACACTAACCACCTAATTAGTTAGATTCGAGGCACAGCCACAGCTTTGGGAATGATGATCTATCCTACATTAGTGACATTATAATAAACATCAAAATGAAGTAAAAATGAAGATGAATTAGTTATCTTGATCTTGAGTGACATTCTGGGGTTGCACATGAAAGAGTTTATGGTGAGCTCATAACCAAAATGAGGTCATGATGTAAGACATGCAGGTAATGTTTACAAGTTTAATGTGAGTGCATACTCAAGAGAGACTGAGTCTTCTGTTAGTACATAATTTGTTTCTACTTCTGACTTTATTTGAAGACACTGTGGAGACATGTTTACTGGTAGCACCTTGGACTTGATTTTTACCTTGATGCCATTCTTTGTCTGATAGCCTTTTGCTATAGGGAAATGGAGATTTGTTGCTGTTGTGCAGTTACTGAGTTGTGTCCAACTCTTTTGACCCCATGGACTGCAGCATGCCAGGTTTCCCTGTCCATTATCATTTCTCAGAGCTTGCTCAAACTCACGTTCATTGAGTCAGTGATGACATCCAACTATCTCATCCTCTGTTGTCCCCTTCTCCTCCTGCCTTCTATTTTTCTCAACATTAGGGCTAGAACTAGTTATATTTTTAAAGTCAGCAATCCCTGCTTTTGCATATTCTTCAATTTTTTTTTGAAAATGGAAACTAATGCCTATTTAGTTATTCTTTCTCCTATTTTATAATTGGCAGCTAGAAGCCAGTATATAATTTCTAAGCCCAGCCTGAAATCTTCCATGTTAGGTTATCTTCCATAAGCACACATGAGATCTTCCTTGAACTTTTCACGTTATTATAGCAGCAGCTGAATTTCTACTACTACATAAATAGGTTCCTGTTTTCTCCAGACTGAAAAAACAGCCACCTCACTCTTCTTCAAGATCTCAACAACAGCCTCAATAATTGAGGCCTCCAATTTTCATAGCACTCTCTTCCAGGCTCTTTAGGCTCTACTTGCCACCATTACAATGCATTGCTACATGTTTAAGAGTTTTTACATCACCACTTTCATTATTAAATTATTTTTCAATGATTTATTGTGGCATAACAAACTAAACTCAAATTTGATGATTTAAAATTTTGTTTTTCACACCAGATTTTATATGTCAGAAACTTGGAGAAAACTTGGCTGGGTAAGTATTTTGATCCTTACGGTATCAACTGAGGCACTTGGTCATATTCAAGCAATGACCATCCTGATATAGAGAGTTTGATATGACTTAGTTTCCATGTCTTGTACCTGGGTTGGAATGACTGGTAAAATCAGGAGTTGGTAGCACTGGTATATCACAAAATGGCCTTTCCATATAACAAGCCTGGACTTCCAACAAAGTGGGGGATGTCCAGTGCGTGAGTTAGTCAGAGGGTCACCACTACACCATGAAATGTAGCAAGAGAACAAAGGAGGAAAACCCAAATATTTGGCTCACCCTCCTCCCCATTTTGATTAGTTCTTATTGGTCCAACCCAAGAAGAAGCTACGCAGCAAGACTGGCAAATTAATGTAGAGGGGAAAGAGTGAAGTGTTGATGTTAAACAGAGGGTTAAATAGAAAAAAATTGAACATTCCACCAGTCTTGCTGTTCAGCAACTGCTCATTCACTTTATTTAGTTTAAGAAAATCTGTTCCATTGCAATGGAGATGAAAAAAAAAAATTATCATCAGGCACCATATCATTGGGCAAATATTAATTCAGTTGGCACCTCCAGTTCTAAAGTTTGTGGTCCTGGCAACAGTGTTTTGAACAAACACATGCTTATCCAGGTTATGTAAGATTCTCTTGGAGTACACATTGCAGCCTCTTTTATGAAAAAGAAATACAATATAACCTATCTGTGCCTGACTGGGTGTTGCACATTGACCTTTCCTGTGGGTAGGCTATGGGTAGGCTGAGATAGCAAGATTCTTCCTGCTCAGCAAAAACCTACATTGTTTGAGAATTTTTGCCCCTAATTACCACAATTTTGCATAAGTAAGTAAGTGTTAGTTGCTCAGTCATGCCCAATTCTTTGTAACCCCATGCACTGAAGCCCACCAGGTTCCTCTGTCCATGAGATTTTCCAGGCAAGGATACTGCAGTGGGTTGCCATGTCCTTCTCCAGGGGATCTTCCCAACCCAAGAACTGAACCCGGATCTCCTGCACTGCAGGCAGATTCTTTACCAACTGAGCAATAAAGTCATTATTCATAAAAATATTACTTATCCCAGTAATTACAGCTATATTTATCTTAAATTCCCCAGCCACAGGAAAAAAAAAAGTTACTAAAGTTATTAAACTGAAAGCTTACAAAATGAGGCTACTACTAGCTGGGGTGGAAGATTCTGATAAACAAGATAAATTTGAATTTGCAGCTACACTATGGTTGCAGATAAGATTATGACTATTACATTCTGTTGAGTTTGTTCACACTTTTCAGTTATGCCACTGTGATCACATTGTACTTGTGCCTATTAAACAACATAGGTAACCAAATGAAGGTGACTTCACAAGAAGATTTGGTTTATTTGTCTGATTATTGAGAGACATTTTTGCAATGTCCTCTAATGTGCATATTTGTGGGGCGGGGGAATGTCTTCATACTTTGCATTTATTTTAAGTCATTTCAGCCATTCAGCTGTGTCTGACTCATTGCGACCCCATGGACTGCAGCACACCAGGCTTCCCTGTCCATCACCAACTCTGGGAGCCTACTCAAACTCATGTCAATTGAGTCGGTGATGCCATCCAACCATCTTATCCTCTGTTGTCGTCCCCTTCTCCTCCTGCCTTCTGTCTTTCCCAGCATCAGGGTCTTTTCCAATGAGTCTGTTCTTCGCACCAGGTAGCCAAAGTATTGCAGTTTCATCTTCAGCATCAGTACTTCCAACGAATATCCAGGACAGATTTCCTTTAGGATGTACTGGTTGGATCTCCAGGCAGTCCCAGGGACTCTCAAGAGTTTCTCCAACAGTTCAAAAACATCAATTCTTTGGCACTCAGCTTTCTTTATAGCCCAACTCTCATATCCATACATGACTACTGGAAAAACCATAGCTTTGACTAGATGTACCTTTGTTGGTAAAGTAATGTCTCTGCTTTAAATGGCTTCTCTTTGGATTTCCTCATCATCAATTTTTAAATTTTGAGTTGGAAGATAATTGATTTACAATGTTGTGTTGGTTTCTACCATACAACAACATGAATCAGTCATAACTCTGTGTGTGTGTGTGTGTGTGTGTATATATATATATATATATATATATATATATATGTATGTATGTATGTATGTATTTCATGTCTTTGGATCATGACTTCTTAAGACCCTAACTAGCTACTCAACTCATTATGACTGCCCATAAGTCACAAACCAAGATCTGCATCTCGGGCCACTTTTTCTTCCTAACAAAGTAGAAACCATATATTTTGCTCAAAGTACTATTTTCTTCTCAACACTTTTTCATAACCAATCTTGCATAGGGTTGTTTTTCAACAGCCATCGCTTCGAGATGATACCAGCTTGAGATGCAGACTCAGCTGCAAACCAACCTGCATTGTTCCCTCTTCTGTTAATAGTCATGCTGGACACCCCATGAGGTCATCCCAGTGCTGTGAAGGGGATGTGGCAGAGCAGCAGGGGTGGGTGTTATGGTAGTCTGAGCCGCCTGTTCATGTAATTTATTTGCATCTTTTAAAACCTGCCTGGATCCAGTCTGTGTACACCATTTCTATTCAAAGAAGGAATGCCGCTGTGCATGCCTCAGATAATACTTGGTTTATGAATGGTAGCTCGGTTCAGAGACTTCTTGTTCCATGGCCAGTGTTCCTGATTACTAAAATAGTTACTTATACACCTTGAGATAATTCTAGTCAGCAGTATGAGGTCTAAATAATCACTACAGGCACAGGAAAATTACATTGCATATATATATAGTCTTGACATCCAAAATCTGTCTACTGCAATCATATGGCTACTGGTTACATTCCTTAAACACACACTTATGTGCTTATGTAGAATTATATCCAAGCTCCTGTAAATTAAAAAAAAAACAAGAAAACTAGGGAATAAAAGAAATATTGTCCCTGTTTTATAGGTGGCTTTGTGTAACATGATAGCTTTAACTTAAAGTCAATTTCTCCAAGACTTCCTGGTGGTTTTTAGCACACTTAGTGGTAGATCTCAAGGTTAGGGGTGGAAAGAAAAAAAAAAAGTCACATTTGATAGACCTTTGACCAACTATAAAGATATTAAACAGATAGAGAGATATATAGCCTCTACCTATATAGCTACATGCAGAATATGCATTTATATATTTATTGTACAGGAAGCAAAGGTACTTCATGAATTATTTTCTGACTTGATGACCAGAACTTTCAAGGAAGTCCTTCAGTGAAAGGTGACAGAGATGTCAATGGAAAAGGTATTTGGACAGAAACCTAGACAATGTATTAAAAAACAGAGACATTACTTTGCCAATGAAAGTCCATCTAGTCAAAGCTATGGTTTTTCCAGTAGTCATGTATGGATGTGGGAGTTTGACTATAAAGAAGCGCTAAAGAATTGATGCTTTTGAACTGTGGTGTTTGAGAAGACTCTTGAGAGCCCCTGGGACTGCAAGGAGATCCAATCAGTCCATCCTAAAGGAAATCTGTCCTGAATATTCATTGGAAGGACTGATGCTGAAGCTGAAGCTCCAATATTTTAGCCACCTGATGCAAAGAGCCAATTCATTGGAAAGAGCTCTGATGCTGGGAAATATTGAAGGCAGCAGGAGAAGGGGATGACAAAGGATAAGATAGTTAGATGATATCACTGACTCAATGGCCACGAGTTTGAGCAAGCTCCGGGAGCTGGTGATGGGCAGGGAAGCCTGGCATGCTGTAGTCCATGGGGGCTGTGAAGAGTCAGACATGACTGTGACTGAAAAACAGCAACAAACTAATGTAATAAGGAACTTACATTCTGGATTACAACCCAAACTTATTATAATTTTTTTTTTTAATTTTTTTCAGTAAAAGTATCAGATCTTTACGAATCTTTATGAATCAGTAAGCATGGACTATTGGATACTGCCTGTCCAAAGTTTAATAAAATTGTATTCATCCTCTTAATACATATAATTTGACTTCCTAGCATATCTTCAGTTGTAAGCTCAAATATTTATGACTTCAATAATTCAATAACATATTCTATGAAACTTCACTACCTTAAGTTATCCTGAAATTGATATATTTTCAATGAAAAAAGACATTTTGAATATTTTTAGGAGCTGAGTGTTCAGAGCTAAATTTTCTACATTTGAATCTTAGCTCTACTACTTACTATTTATTTGACTTTAGAAAGCTACTTAGCTATTGTTTCTTTGGTTTACTCAATTGTGAGATGAGGATAATAACAGTATTTACCCCATGGGTAATTGCAAGAGCTAATAAATAAATACATTAAAAGTAATTAACACAATACTTAGTACACCTCAAACAATATGTAAATGTAAGTTGTTCCTATTATTACTAATTTCTGATTCTTTTAGTGTGTATGAATAAAAATGCATAAACTGTAAAATGTATCAAAGTCACATGCAGTGTTAGAAGTATGTGGAATTGTATTTATCTTAAAATTTTGTATATCTTAAAATTGTTGAGTACATTTGGAGGAAATGTCACTCTATTTTGACAGGTGACATAAGTAAGGGTCCTGTATACATGTAATGTATTTTGTAATACTAACTCTTTGAGCAAAATAACCAATGGCAATTAGAATGATTAAAAACTAAGATAATTCTTGCCTCATCTGGTCATCTTAAGATAATTCTCAATGCTATACCACATACATTTCTTGTGTTATACAAGACAGGAGGATAGGGGTTTTGCAGGAAAAAAAATTCTAGTGAAAATCAAATATCAATTAATCTAATAGGGGAATAATTTTGTGATAAACAGAAAGGACATTTCAGATACAGCTGTTGGAAGGAATGGAAATATAGGTGTTGAAAATGTTGGGAAAACTAAACACAGTAAGAAACAAGTATTCAATTTATACTTGTTTCTTGTCTTTCTAAAGTTACATGCTCCTTTTAATGATGAAATAATTTCATTTCTTTAATATAGGCAAAGTTAACCTTGTATTCACACAGCCTATGCCAAATAGGATATTTAACATTCTGTATGAAATAAAATTCACTCTTTCTAAGCAGAAATTTATTTATTTAACAACATATTCATATGTAAAGGATATTTTAGGGAGCTTTAAGACTAAAATGCTGCATCTGATAAAGGCAGTATCATATAACTTTTTCGGGGGGAAGACGGGGAAAGGTAGTTTAAAGTGAAAAAAATAGCAGGTGTGAAATCTCAAAGGCATAGGAATGGAGAAGGGGGGGCAGAAATAAGTTCAAGGTGATATCATGAGTGTATGTAAGTAGTCATGGCAAGGGTGGGATGGGGCTTAATTTAAACTGAAAGATGTTAAACAATGATGTTGAGAAAATAGATGAAATAGTGTGGAAGAAGATAAACAAACCAAGACTTTTAGCTTAAGCATTTATTGAACCAAAAATAAACTTAAAATGGATTAAAGATCTAAATGTAAGACCAGAAACTATAAAACTCCTAGAGGAGAACATAGGCAAAACACTCTCCGACATAAATCACAGCAAGATCTTCTATGACCCACCTCCCAGAATATTGGAAATAAAAGCAAAAATAAACAAATGGAACCTAATGAAACTTAAAAGCTTTTGCACAACAAAGGAAACTATAAGTAAGGTGAAAAGACAACCCTCAGATTGGGAGAAAATAATAGCAAATGAGGAAACAGACAAAGGATTAATCTCAAAAATATACAAGCAACTCCTGAAGCTCAATTCCAGAAAAATAAATGACCCAATCAAAAAATGGGCCAAAGAACTAAACAGACATTTCTCCAAAGAAGACATACAGATGGCTAACAAACACATGAAAAGATGCTCAACATCACTCATTATCAGAGAAATGCAAATCAAAACCACAATGAGGTACCATTACACGCCAGTCAGGATGGCTGCTATCCAAAAGTCTACAAGCAATAAATGCTGGAGAGGGTGTGGAGAAAAGGGAACCCTCTTACACTGTTGGTGGGAATGCAAACTAGTACAGCCACTATGGAAAACAGTGTGGAGATTCCTTAAAAAACTGGAAATAAAAAACTGCCATACGACACAGCAATCCCACTTCTGGGCATACACACTGAGGAAACCAGATCTGAAAGAGACACGTGCAACCCAATGTTCATCGCAGCACTGTTTATAATAGCCAGGACATGGAAGCAGCCTAGATGCCCATCAACAGATGAATGGATAAGGAAGCTGTGGTACATATGCACCATGGACTATTACTCAACCATTAAAAAGAATTCATTTGAATCAGTTCTAATGAGATGGATGAAACTGGAGAGTGAAGTAAGCCAGAAAGATAAAGAACATTACAGCATACTAACACATATATATGGAATTTAGAAAGATGGTAATGATAACCCTATATGCAAAACAGAAAAAGAGACACAGAAGTACAGAACAGACTTTTGAACTCTGTGGGAGAAGGTGAGGGTGGGATGTTTCAAAAGAACAGCATGTATATTATCTATAATGAAACAGATCACCAGCCCAGGTGGGATGCATGAGACAAGTGCTCGGGCCTGGTGCACTGGGAGGACCCAGAGGAATCGGGTGGAGAGGGAGGTGGGAGGGGGGATCGGGATGGGGAATACGTGTAACTCCATGACTGATTCATGTCAATGTATGGCAAAACCCACTGAAATGTTGTGAAGTAATTAGCCTACAACTAATCAAAAAAAAAAAAAAAAAAAAAAAAAGAAACTTGGCAATCTGAGAATAACATGGAACCATATCCTTCAGGGGACAAGGAACTTAAATATTTTAAAAAGTTAAATACAGGGGGTGGGGGGGGCAAGCCAAATTTTGATTAGTACTAAGAATTGATCACTATTCAAATTTTCAGAAGACATAGAAAAACTTACATTGCATTTATCATGAGCAGGAAGAGGGAGCAGCAATACTTAAGTCACAGTTGTGTGTGCCTGTGTCCGCTTAATCATGTCCAACTCTTTTGCGACTCCGTGAACAGTAGCCCATTAGGCTCCTCTGTCCATGGGATTTTCAAGGCAGGAATACTGGAGTGGGTTGCAATTTCCTGCTCCTGGAGATCTTCCCAACCCAGGGATCAAACTTGAGTCTCTAAAGTCTCCTGCGCGGGCAGACAGGTTGTTTACCACTAGCATCATCTGGGAAGTACACTTATCAATTGGATGATTTCAATCTAGCAAGGCAAGGAGGAATAGTTGGGGTTCAGTTCAGTTCAATAGCTCAGTCGTGTCTGACTCTTTGTGAGCCCATGAACCACAGCACGCCAGGCCTCCCTGTACATCACCAACTCCCAGAGTTCACCCAAACTCATGTCCATTGAGTTGATGACACAATCCAACCATCTCATGCTCTGTTATCCCCTTCTCTTCCTACCCTCAATATTTCCCAGCATCAGGGTTTTTTCAAATGAGTCAGCTCTTTGCATCAGGTGGCCAAAGTATTGGAGTTTCAGTTTCAACATCAGTCCTGCCAGTGAACACACAGGATTGATTTCCTTTAGGATGGACTGCTTGGATCTCCTTGCAGGCCAAGGGACTCTCAAGAGTCTTCTCCAACACCACAGATCAGAAACATCAACTCTTCAGTGCTCAGCTTTCTTTATAATTCAACTCTCACATCCATACATGACCACTGGAAAAACCATAGCCTTGACTAGACAGACCTTTCTTGACAAAATGTCTCTGCTTTTTAATAGACTGTCTAGTTTGGTCATAACTTTCTTACCAAGGAGTATGCATCTTTTAGTTTCATGGCTACAATCACCATCTGCAGTGATTTTGGAGTCCCCCAAAATAAAGTCAGCCACTGTTTCCCCATCTATTTGCCATGAAGTGATGGGACCAGATGCCATGATCTTAGTTTTCCGAATGTTGAGCTTTAAGCCAGCTTTTCACTCTCCTCTTTCACTTTCATCAAGAGGCTCTTCAGTTCTTCATTTTCTGCCATAAGGGTGGCATCATCTACATAACTGAGGTTCCTGATATTTCTCCCAGCAAACTTCATTCCAGCTTGTGCTTCTTCCAGCCCAGTGTTTCTCATGATGTACTTTGCATATAAGTTAAATAAGCAAGGTGACAATATACAACCTTGACTTTCCTATTTGGAGCCAGTCTTTTGTTCCATGTCTAGTTCTAACTGTTGCTTCCTCATCTGCATACAGGTTTCTCAGGAGGCAGATCGGGTGGTTTGGTATTCCCAACTCTTTAAGAATTTTCCACAATTTGTGGTGATCCACACAGTCAAAGGTTCTGGCATAGTCAATAAAGTAGAAATAGATGTTTTTCTGGAACTCTCTTGTTTTTTTTGATGACCCAGCAGATGTTGGCCATTTGATCTCTGGTTCCTCTGCTTTTCTAAATCCAGTTTGAACATCTGGAAGTTTACAGTTCACATATTGCTGAAGCCTGGCTTGGAGAATTTTGAGCAATACTTTCCTAGTGTGTGAGATGAGTGAAATTTTGCAGTAGTTTGAGCATTCTTGGCTTTGCCTTTCTTTGGGATTGGAGTGAAAACTGATCTTTTCCACTTCTGTTGCCACTGCTGAGTTTTCCAAATTTGCTGGCATATACAGTGCAGCACTTTCACAACATCATCTTTTAGGACTTGAAATAGTTCAACTGAAATTCTGTTACCTCCATTAGCTTTGTTTAGTGATGCTTCCTAAGGCCCACTTGACTTCACATTCTAGGATGTCTGGCTCTAGGTGAGTGATCACACCATCGTGATTATCTGTACAGTTCTTCTCTGTATTCTTGCCACCTCTTCTTAATATCTTCTGCTTCTGTTAGGTCCATAATATTTTTGTCCTTTATCGAACCCATCTTTACATGAAATGTTCCCTTGGTATCTCTAGTTTTCTTGAAGAGATCTCTAGTCTTTCTAATTTTGTTGTTTTCCTCTATTTCTTTGCATTGACGCTGAGAAAGGCTTTCTTATCTCTCCTGGCTATTCTTTGGAACTCTGCATTCAAATGGGAATATTTTTCCTTTTCTCCTTTACTTTTTGCTTCTCTTCTTTACACAGCTATTTGTAAGGCCTCCTCAGAAAACCATTTTGCCTTTTTGCATTTCTTCTCCATGGGGATGGTCTTGATCCCTGTCTCCTGTACAAGGTCACAAACCTCCATCCATAGTTCATCAGGTACTCTGTCTATCAGATCTAGTCCCTTAAATCTATTTCTCACTTCCACTGTATAGTCATAAGGGATTTGATTTAGGTCATACCTGAATGGTCTAGTGGTTTTCCCTACTTTCTTCAGTTTAAGTCTGAATTTGGCAATAAGGAGTTCATGATCCGAGCCACAGTCAGCTCCCGGTCTTGTTTTTGCTGACTATATAGAGCTTCTCCATCTTTGGCTGCAAAGAATATAATCATTCTGATTTTGGTGTTGACCATCTGGTGATGTCCATGTGTAGAGTCTTCTCTTGTGTTTTTGGAAGAGGGTGTTTGCTATGACCAGTGCGTTCTCTTGGAAAAACTCTATTAGCCTTTGCCCTGCTTCATCCCGTACTCCAAGGCCAAATTTGCCTATTACTTCAGGTGTTTCTTGACTTCCTACTTTTGCATTCCAGTCCCCTATAATGAAAAGGAGATCTTTTTTTGGTGTTAGTTCTAGAAGATCTTGTAGGTTTTCATAGAACCATTCAATTTCAGCTTCTTCAGCATTTCTGGTCAGGGCATAGACTTGGATTTCCATGATATTGAATGATTTGCCTTGGAAACAAAGAGAGATCATTCTGTCGTTTTTGAGATTGCATCCAAGTACTGCATTTTGGACTCTTTTGTTGACTATGATGGCTACTCCATTTCTTCTAAGGAGTTCCTGCCCACAGTAGTAGATATAATGGTCATCTGAGTTAAATTCGCCCTCTCCAGTCCATTTTAGTTCACTGATTCCTAGAATGTCGACATTCACTCTTGCCATCTCCTGTTTGACCACTTCCAGTTTACCATGATTCATGGACCTAACATTCCAGGTTCCTATGCAATATTGCTCTTTACAGCATCGGACCTTGCTTCTATCACCAGTCCCATCCACAACTGGGTATTGTTTTTGCTTTGGCTCTGTCCCTTCTTTCTTTCTGGAATTAGTTCTCCACTGATCTCCAGTAGCATATTGGGCACCTACCAACCTGGAGAGTTCATCTTTCAGTGTCCTATCTTTTTGCCTTATCATACTGCTCATGGGGTTCTCAAGGTAAGAATACTGAAGTGGTTTGCCATTCATGTGTCCAGTGGACCACATTCTGTCAGATTCTCCACCCTGCCCCATCTGTCTTGGGTGGCCCCACATAGCATAACATAGTTTCAGTGAGTTAAACAAGACTGTGGTCCTGTGATCAGATTGGCTAGTTTTCTGTGACTGTGGTTTCAGTCTGTCTGCCCTCTGATGCCTTCTCTCAGTGACTACCATCCTACTTGGGTTTCTTTTACCTTAGACGTGGGGTATCTCTTCATGGCTGCTCCCCCAAAGCGCAGCCACTGCTCCTTACCTTGGACATGGGGTATCTCCTCATGGCCACCTCTACTGACCTTGGACGTTGGGTATCTCCTCTTCGCCACCACCAAGATAGTTGGGGTAACAGTCTCATAATAATCAGTGCAAAAATTTTAGTATATCAATACCTACTACAATGCAAATTTGAATATTCAGATGTTTTATAAAGAACTTTGAAAATCACTTGATAAAATTCAGCTTCTTAAAAAGAAGAATTAATATTGTAAGAAATGTAGACAGAAAAAATCCTTAGATTAAACCAACTGGGTACAAGGATATTAATTAAGAACCTGTTGTTCTAATCCACAGAGAAATAGTAATTGTATGAATTTGGGAAATGACACATGAAGAGAAATGAACAGAAATAAGACAGAGCTAGGTGGTCAGATGAAAAGTAATTTGTAAATAAGCATGGATGATGCAAGGAGTAGGAAGGAGTCAAGAAAATTTACTGAATTTCAAGATTAAATAGTTGGTAAAATAGTGGGATGAGAAATTGTTTTCATGTGGATACAAGGTGGTGGAAGGAGACCTGAACGAGTTGGTGAAGGGAGACCTGAATGAGCTTGTAGCATGGGGAAAATTAAGTGTTGGGCTTCCCTGGTGGCTCAGCGGAAAAATCCACTTGCAATGCAGGAGCCTCAGGAGACGCGGGCTCAATCCTTGGGTTGGGAAGATCCCTTGGAGGAGGAAATGGCAACCCACTCCAGAATTCTTGGAGGTTCTTCAGAGGAGGTTGGGGGCTACAATCCATGAGGTCACAAAGAGTCGGACACAACTTAAGCGATGGAGCATACATTCACGTAGTGAAATTGAAGCAACTGAAGACATCTAAGTAGGGATGAACAATAGAAAGGTGGATATGGATGAGAAACAAGGTTTGTGCCGGTGTTAAAGACCATTAGCATTACTAGGATAGCATAGGCACTTAAGACTAGACTCCAGAATCTGACTGGCTAGGTTTGCTATAGTTTACACAATGTTTTATCTTTGTGCTTCAAGGTACTTACTCTATTTAAGAAATTTAATGGGTATATTTACATCATGGAAATTGGCAAAACCAACAAATGAGGGCTTTTTGATGAAAAGTCTATCTTAAAACTTACCAGCAAACCAACACAGTGTAGGTTGTTTGCAGATGATGACACATCCATAAAGAGATACTGCCTGGTCTCTTTGCTGTTTTGTTTGTTTGTTTTCTTTATTTTTTTTAGAATGCCCTCATCACTGAAGGGCCTGACATCTTAAATTACTGACCATGTTGAATTAGAGGCCCACATGTATCCAATAAGTCTTCCCAGGTATTTCATTGGTAAAGAATCTGCCTGCCAATGCAAGAGATGCCAGAGAGGCAGGTTTGATTTGTAGGTCAGGAACAGCCCTTGAGTGAAGAAATGGCAACCCACTCCAGTATTCTTGCATGGATAATTCCATGGACAGAGGAGCCTGGTGGGCTACAGTCCATGAGATCTCAAAAATTCAGACACAACAGAGAGACTGAGAGCAAACACAGAACACAACACATTGACCCAGTAAACACCAAGGAACACTCACCTGAGGCAGGTATTTCTCTGTGTATAATCTGGAGGAAACTGGGAAGAAAGTGAGCTTAGACTGAATGACTTGATCAAGAAAGAATGACCTTAGGGTAAGTGCAAGAAAATCTAGTGTAAAACCCTGAGAAAAAATAAAAGGAAGAAAAACAGAAAATGGAAATAATCAGAGAATGTAAGTTTTGGAAGATGTAACATTATGTTTGTGCACCTGTCATCATGTTTCCCTGATAGCTACATTGGTTAAGAATCCGCCTGCAATGCAGGAGACCCTGGATCGATTTCTAGATCGGGAAGATTGCTGGAGAAGGGATAGAGTACCCACTCCAGTATTCTTGGACTTCTCTTGTGGCTCAGCTGGTAAAGAATCCACCTGCAGTGTGGGAGACCTGGGTTTGATCCCTGGGTTGGGAAGATCCCCTAGAGAAGGGAAAGACTGCCCACTCCAGGATTCTGGCTTGGAGAATTCCATGGACTGTTATAGTCCATGAGATAGCAAAGACTCGACTGAGTGACTTTCACTGTCACTTTTTTCACCATGCTTCAGAAATGCCCAGGTGGGTGATAATGTCATAGTGGGTGAGTGCCAACCCCTGAGCAAGACTATGCTGTTCAATGTGCCCAAGGTCACCAAGATTGCATGCACCAACCATTACAGAAATTTTAAGACTGCACACTTCCCCATTTCTCCAAACCAATTAATTTTCCAATACAAATAAATATTTTTGAAGATATTAAACCTGGGAAGTAAAGTATGGACTCCCCTTTATAGTCTTTGGGGATCCATATCAAAAGTTATGGTCTTTCTGCACAGTTGCCAAGATCATTCAAGTAGTTTTATCAGTTGCCCTAGTTGTTAACGCTTAATAAGTGAGTGAAGAAAAATAACACAGACTTTCTTGCTTTTTCCTCAGTGAAGCACAGACAACTACATATGTAGGAACATTTTTCCAATGTGCAAATGCTTTTGCTTCCTAATTAAAAATGTTATACGTGTTGATCACAAACTGTTCCATAGGAATCACAAGACAGAAATTTATCATATCCCACTGCTTAGAAACAGCAACGGTATTTTGGCAAATATTTTAACAAAATTTTATATGTAAGCAAACACACATTCTCAGGAGACAATGATAAAATCATTCCATGCACCCCGGTTGTATATTGCATTTCTCACTGAACACCTGGTACACATTTCCCAGTGAATCCACTCTTGATTGTCTCATAAATGGATATAAGACTGTATTTAGCATTTAAAAAAAAAACTTTCAAGAGGCAAGTAATCAGTAAAGAATCATTACCATTATTATTAGAATTTCAATGGCTACAATGTATTCCATTTTATGAATTTACCATAATTTATTTAACTTGACCATTCTAATCAAGTATTAGAATATTTTGTTCAGTAGTAAAAAGACCTTGAACTTTCAAATCAGCGCAATTTGATCATATATTTAATCTCTCAGAGCCTCAGTGTTTTCATCATAAAATGTGAATAATTTTGCAATTAATATTGTAGTGTTCTTGGGGGGCAGGAATAAATAAAATAATATAAAAAAGTTTCTATTGTAGGAAATAGTACATATTTACTATTAGGTAATTTAAGTTTTTATTATTATGTTTTATTATTTTAAATTTATACTCATGTTTCGTTGCATATCTAGTGCACAAAATTGCTTGTTTTCTTTCTAATTATATGATTTCAACTACTCTTCTTTTATTTTGTTCTACTCTATGACTTAAGAAAAATACTAAAGAAAAATCACAGATGTACTGATATTTGGATAATAGAGTATGTGATGGGATAACAGTACAATAATAATATATATTTATTTTTTTAAAAAAAACTATTGTATGTCCTTTTCCTTGTCAAAGTTTTAAGTATATAACATTGTATACTTCAAAATCTCTCCCTGTGGAAAACATAACTATCCTTATCTTACAGAAGAATAAAATAGGACCAACATGCAACTTATTTAAGAACTGATGATTTTAACTTAGTTTAAGTTTAGTTCCTCCACATTTTCAGCAACACTGGGAGCCAGTCATTTTAGTTTAAGCAATTCACATAAGTATGCAGTATCATCTCAATGGGATTTTAATTTGCATTTTCCTAACAACTAAAAATGCATACTAAGTTGCTTCAGTTGTGTCCGACTCTTTGTGGCCTTGTGGCCCATAGCCCACCAGGCGTCTCTGTCCATGGGATTCTCCAGACAGGAGCACTGCAGTGGATTGCCTTGCCCTCCTCCAGGGTCTCTTCCCGACCCAGGGATCAAACCCATGTGTTTTACAGCTCCTGCATTGGTCGACATGTTCTCTACCACTAACACCACCATAATAATTCATTTCTTTTTATGTGACCATTAGCATATTTGGCAAAGATTCTGTTCAATTTTTTTTTTTTCATTTTCTTTTTAATTGGTCATTTCTATTCTGATTATTTGGGTTTCCCAAGTGGCTTCATGGTAAAGAATCCACCTGCCAATGTAGGAGATGCCAGAGATGCAGGTTAGATCCCTGGGTCTGGAAGATCCCCTGGAGCAGGAAAAAGCAACCCATTCTAGTATTCCTGCCTGGAAAATTCCATGAACAGAAAGGCCTGGAGGTCTAGAGTCCATGGAATTGCAGAGTCAGGGATGATTGAGAACACATGCTGATTATTTCACTTCATGATTTATTTCTATAGCTTGATTACAAGTAATTTATGATATTTTTTTTGCAAATAAAAGACAGCTTTACTTCTCAATTTCCAATCTGAGTGTCTATTTTTCTTCCCTCATTGAACTGGCTGGAAATCAAGACAATATTGATTAGATGTAGCACTGAGGCAGGAAGCAGATGGTTCTCCCCCCAGTGTTAAAACAATTGGACATTTATTCTCTATTGAATAAAACTCCAAGACAAGATTATCAGGGTAGTTAAGGAGGGGGATTGGAACTCCTTGGAAGGAAAGTTATTTTCAACCTAGACATCATATTAAAAAGCAGAGATGTTACTTTGTCAACAAAAGTCCATCTAGTCAAGGCTATGGTTTTTCCAGTGGTCATGTATGGATGTGAGAGTTGGACTATAAAGAAAGCTGAACGCCAAAGAATTGATGCTTTTGAACTGTGGTGTTGGAGAAGACTCTTGAGAGTCCCTTGGACTGCAAGGAGATCCAACAAGTTCATCCTAAAGGAGGTCAGTCCTGAGTGTTCATTGGAAGGACTGATGTTGAAACTGAAACTCCAATACTTTGGCCACCTGATGCGAAGAGCTGACTCATTGGAAAATACCCTGATGCTGGGAAAGATTGAGGCAGGAGGAGAAGGGGACGACGGAGGATGAGATGGTTGGATGGCATCACCGACTCAGTGGACATGGGTTTGGGTGGACTCTGGGAGCTGGTGATGGACAAGGAAGCCTGGCTTGCTGAGGTTCATGGAGTCGCTAAGAGTCAGACACCACTGAGCCACTGAACTGAACTGAACTGAATTGATTGGGACCCGCCCAGATTACATATTTTTCATTCCCCAAGTCAAGAGACCTCCTGGACCACACATGCATAGAAAAAGCTCCGTGGAGGTTGTGTGAAGAGATGTTCTTCCCAGATGCCTTTTTGGTAGGATCCATCTTGGCTAAGAGATCCATGCACACACATGGAATGATTCTGAGATATACCAAATAGGGACTGTAAACTAGGCAAATCAAAATGACTGGCCAAAGGAAAACTGGAAGAAATGCCCCCATGTAAGTGTTCTAAACTGCCATGTGTGCACAATATAGGGACTCCCCTCTGTGTCTGCCCGTGTGTCTATCCATACTTATTGTACTCTTTTCCTCCTAATAAATACTTCACTTGCTTCACTACTTGCTGTCTTTGTGAAAATTCTTTCTTGCAAAGCCAAAGAGCCAGGGCCTTTGTCACTGACCACTAGATGCTAGGATCTGGGGCTCTTACCTCCACAAACCAGCCCAATTTCTGGTTGGGAACCCAAGCCCTGCTCCAAGCTTTTGCAGGTGGAGGCCATCAGAGATCAGCATAATATGACATGTTGTCTTTTTCTTGATGTTAAAGGAAGAAAGCTGTGGTACATATACACAATGGAATATTACTCAGCCATTAAAAAGAATACATTTGAATCAGTTCTAATGAGGTAGATAAAACTGGAGCCTATTATACAGAGTGAAGTAAGCCAGAAAAAAAAAGACCAATACAGTATACTAACACATATATATGGAATTTAGAAGGAAGGTAATGATAACCCTATATGCAAAACAGAAAAAGAGGCACAGATGTACAGAACAGACTTTTGGACTCTGTGGGAGAGGGTGAGGGCAGGATGATATGCGAGAATGGCATTGAAACATGTGAAATATTATATGTGAAACGAATCACCAGTCCAGGTTTGATGCATGATATAGGGTGCTCGGGGCTGCTGCACTGGGATGACCCAGAGGGACGGGATGGGGAGGGAGGTGGGAGGGGCTTCAGGATGGGGAACACATGTACACTCATGGCAGATTCAAGTCAATGTATGGCAAAACCAATACAATATTGTAACGTAAAATAAATAAATTACTTAATTTTAAAAATTAAAAAAATAAAATAAAATATTCAAAATTTCAATACTAAGTGTGATTTTTTTGGACACCCTTTATCAAGTTGAAAATTTCTTTTATCCTTAATTTACTGAGAATTTTTATCAGAAATACATCTTGGATTTTTAAAAGTACTTTGTAATAGTTGTTCTAAAAATCATATATCTTTCTTTTTAAAGTAGATGATATGACAGATTAAACTGATTTTGAGCCCTGAAGTAAACTCACATTTCTGAATTAGTTGGCCATAATATATTTAAAAATATTAAATATATTGTTGGTTTCTACTTTTTAAATTTTTAAACTTTTAAAATTTTCTTTTGTACCACAAGATATACTGATGTTCTTACTCTGCTTTCCTGATCCTGCCCTCCTTGGTAAATTGTATTTAATTACCAATTACTAAATTAAAATTTTATTAAGCATCTTTAAAATGTTGTTTTATACTTCTCATCAAACGTGGAAAAATCTAGCCAATGGCTTTTCTTTCATATATTTTGCTGTATCCCATCATCTCTTTTCTTCCAGGAATTCAAATTGCAGCTAGGATAGACTTCTTAAATTTATCCTACAGCTTAGTATTTTTCATCCTTTCTTTTCATTCTTCACTATTTCATTTTAATAGTTTCTCTTTTCTTACTTCAATTTGCTAATATTTCCTACTTTGATGTCTAAATTACTGCTAATCTCACCTAGTGTTTCTTTATTTCCTACTTTGCGTATTTACATCTGGATGTACAATTTTTAAATATATCTTTCATGCCTCTACTTACTTTTTAAACATATGAAATGCAATTTTGATAATTGCCTTAATGTCCATTTCTTCTAATTGGAACATCTATGTAATTCTCTGTTGGTTTGCATTAATTAAAATCTCTTGCTATATGATTTATATTTTCCTCCCTCTTATCATACTTGGACATTTTTGTGTCCTTATAAATGTTCTTGAGCTTTGTTCTGTGCAATTTATTCCCTTGTAGAAATTGTATCCTTTGGCATCTTGTTTTTATGATTGACTAGGCAGGAATGGGGCCATATTCAGGCTAGAGTTAGACTTGGTATTGAGCCAGTCTCTTCTCTATACTCATCACAATATCCCATGAATCTTTAGACTATCTAGTGACAACATGTAACCTTCTTAGCCCCATGTAAGCACTGGGCATTCTTACCCCTAATCTTTTCAAGATGACTATTTCAGGGGTCTCAGTTAATTGTGATACATATCTACACTTCTCAGTACACTGCTGAATACTCAGAAGCGCCCACTGATAAACTCCAGAGTTCTCCACATGCAGTTCTTTCACCTGAAATTCTGTGTATTGTAAACTGCAGTCCCTTTGTCTTCCTGCAGCCTCAGATTTTCCTCCTGAACTCAGGATGTGTGCCACGTCACAGTCATGGTCGACTCTGCAACCACATGGACTGTCCATCTGGCTCCTCTGTCCGTGGGGATTCTCCAGGCAAGAGTAGTGGAGTGGGTTTCCACGCCCTCCTTGAGGGGATCTTCCCAAACCAGGGAACAAACCCAGGTCTCCGATATTGCAAGCAGATTCTTTACTGACTGAGCCAGTAAGGAAGCCCCCTAAACTCAGTGAGGTTTATCTTCATTCACTGTGATCTTCAAACCTTATAAGGGCACTATTATGGGACAATCATAAAGCTCACCTCACTTTTTGTTTTCTTTCTCTACAGGATCATTTTCATTTATTTGCTGATCTCTAATACCTTTAAAAACATTTTGCACATTTTTTGCCATTGTTTTGATGCTTCTATGGGGAAAATAAAAACTCTCTCTTGATATTTTACTTTGGCCCAAACCTTACTATTGTGTTTCTAGTCATTTTCTAGATTTCTGTAGAGGAGAAGCACACTATGATCATCTAGGTTAACACACTCACAAGATATTTCCCTCATTTAATTTTAACATTCGTAATAATTTCATATCATAAATTATTTTGTGCTCCAGGGATTAAAAATAAAATGGTAGTTTCCATCCTTTATTTTTAGAAGATCAACATAGTAATTTTCAAAACTGCCTTTTAAGAATTCTCAAGGTATGCACATAACGACATGGGAATGTAATTGGCATTCAATACAGGTTTAATTGGGAACTTGGCAGATATTCAGCAAATGCTACCTAGAAGAGTTGATTACAGAATTACATTTGAATTGATGATTTGGAGTTTTCAATGGAAGAAGACACAGCATGAAAGCATTTCAGACATGGGTAATAGGGAAAAAAATGTGCAAAAGTGTGAATGGAATATAATGCAAAGTTTCAAACAGACTAGTTCTCAATTATGAAGCAGAGTTCTGGAAAGTTAATTCAGCATTGAAAGATGAGACTGAAGCAGCAGACTCTTGCTGGATCAAAAAAGATCCTGTATAATAGCCAAGCTGACCACGATCCACTGATGAGAGTAGGACAAGAAGCTGAATAATGAAAATAAAATCTTTGAGAAGCCATGTGGAGCCTCCAACAAACATTAGAAAACATAATTTGTAGAATCAATCATGGTGATGAGATTTTTGACTAATATCATCCCAAGTCATCATGAAAATATTAATATTATAGCAAAAGACAGACAATAGGTTAATTCTAAGATATGAGTTTTTAGCAGGTATACAAACGATGAAGCAGGATCAAGGGTTTTGTGGATGATGCTATGAAACTATGAGATGATTAGTCATGAATTTCAGCATTAACAAAGAAGGAAAATAATGTTGGGTTGCAGTGGGTACAACAAGAAAACAGGAAGTTGTTTTCTGAAAATGGGATAGAAGAATTTAAGATTCTGGAAGCTCCCCAATTCTAATACAATTAGAATGATAGCAAATGATATTTTTTAAAAAAAGATATGAGCTGGTTTTCCTTCTTATGATTTTTGTCCTAGAAAATAGTATACTCCATTGATAATGCTGTGGCTCTTTGTGGAAGGTACTGATGGAATAAAGCATAATTTCTAAGACATTTTAATGCCAAAACTAAAAGTTTTGGCCTCCTTCAATCCTCAAGCACTAAGTATGATCACCCTACACTACAAAATACATAGACTATCCATTTTTCCTGGGTGCCAAGCACTGTCTAATTCCTGAGATTTACAGTACCCAATGGTGTGTACTGAGAAACTCCTCACAGTCACCCATTTTTGAGAGGGAGGGGAGTTAACCCTTGCTCATCCTTCAGGTTTCAGTTTTAATGTGACATTTTCCAAGAAGCAAGTCATTGGACTTCCTCTCTTGCCCTCTCAGTGAGGTTAATGTGTCTTTATGTATAAGCAGAAAATACCTATACTTACACACTTTGATGTGATATTGTCAAAGTTCCTACTTCTGCCTGTATTCAAAACCAATATTGGGAAACTGATATTGGCGTATATACAGTACTGTGTATAAGATAAATAACTAATAGAACATAGTATATGGTACAGGAAATTATAATTAATGTTCTGTACTAACATAAACGAAATCTAAGGAAAAGAGGATATTTGTATACTTATGGCTGACTCACTTTGCTATATGGCAGAAACTAACATAACATTGTAAAACAACTATATTCCAATAAAAAATATTTAGAACAACTTTTAGCATTCCTTCTGAGGATCACCATTGTAAGTACGAATAAGCTGTGCACAGATTCTCAGTGAATAATAGTAACTGCTTGTGTCCTCATTGAGAAATCTTTCTTCCTAAGGAGAAACTCTTCTGTTGAATATTATGGCTTCCAAATATTCCTTAAAATCCACTGAGTCACCAAGGATTACGTATTATCCACCCAGTGATCTTAAACATAACCTTTCTATAATATATCTATGTCACCTATATTTGCTTTGCTACAGTGGCTTAAGAGGAAAAAAAATACACTTTGACTGACACAGTGGCAAATATTATTTCTCCATTTTTGCCGATGCCTGGGATGGGAGACTTATAGGCTCCTTAAACATCTCTTTCCAACACTGTTCCTTGAAGGTGTCTCATGCTCACAACAACCATTGTGAGTACCAACATTCTGGATGCAGTGGCTCGGTATTTTTATTTCTCTTTCAGTTCTAGCTCCTATTCCCTCTGGTTCCATTTACTGCAGAATATACATCTTTACTGCTGGCGGCTGCTGCAGCATGATGCTACATTAATGCCTACAGAACTGCCGCTGGTGCCAGTGTGGAAACTTGCGGAAGCTGCTCGCCTGTGCTTCTGTATCTTTGTGCTGCAGTACCATCCACAGTGGTCTAATTGATACCCAGCAGTGACCCTAGAGTTCCAATCATTCAGCAGACACTCTTTAGTGAAACACGTCTTTGGGTTTTCACTTGCTGTTAATCTCTCCCAGGAATTCTGATCCAAGTCCGTGGGAATTAGAATGGGAATTAAATGTATCCACTTGTGCAGTTACTTACTGACTTACTAGCTCAGTCAGCATACATTTATTCAGTTTCTATTAAGTGTCAGGTGTATAGCTAAGCTGTGAGAATACAATGAAGGAGTGGTTCCTGGCCAAATCAAGTGGCCAGGCTAGGGTAAGAGACAGACACTCAAGGTTTGTTTTTGTTTTTTGTTTTTGTTTTCATTTATCCCAAATATTTAAAATACAGTATCCTATGTCAGGCCTTCAGATGGAGTAATAAATAAAATTGATCAAGTCCATGCCCCTTGGAAATGAAATTTATCTCCTCTTGAAGAGACTTATTGAACATAAACTCAACTAGCGACAGCTGTAATGAAGAAAAACAAAATGGAAATATATGACACTATTACATACAGTGAATTATAGAGGAGTCTTTTAAGTAGAATATCCTCACTACCAATATGTCATTTAAGCACAGATCTGATAAGGATATAGTGAAAATAAGGATATAGTGAAAATAGAAGGATAATAGGCAATTACAGTAAAACATGAAAGGTCGCTGTTATGATTGTTTTGAATAGTTTATGCTGTTGTAGTTTAGTTGCTTAGTCATGCCAGAATCTGTGCAACCCCGTGGACTGCAGCACGCCTGGCTTCCCTGTCCATCACCATCTCTCAGAGTTTGCTCAAATTCATGTCCATGGAGTTGTGAGGTTATTTAACCATCTCATTCTCTGCCTCCCTCTTCTCCTCCTGCCTTCAATCTTTTCAAACATCAGGGTCTTTTCCAGTGCGTCGGTTCTTTGCATCAGGTGGCCAAAGTATTGGAGCTTCTGCTTCAGCAGAGGCCCTTCAAATGAATATTCAGGTTTGATTTCCTTTAGGATTGACAAGATTGATATCCTTGCTGTTCAAGTGACACTCAAGAGTCTTCTCCAACACCACAGTTTGAAAGCATCAATTCTTTGGCACTCAGCCTTTTTAATGGCCCAATTCTCACATCTGTACATGATTATTGGAAAACATAGAGTTTGATTTTATGGGCTTTTGTCAACAAAGTGATGTCTATGTTGTCTAGGTTTGTCATAGCTTTCCTTCGAAGCAGCAAGTGCCTTTTAATTAATGGCTGCAGTCACTGTCTGCAGTGATTTTGGAGCCCCCGAAAATAAAATCTGTCATTGCTTCCACTTTTTCCCCTTCTCCTGTCACAGTTTAATAAGCCATGTTTTTCTTTTCCATGTTTAATGCTTATTATTAAAAATAATTCACCTACATCTTTTTCCTCTTCTTTATTTTACCCTCTACAGTTAAAACTACCTCACAGCTAACTTGGATAGAAAAAAAAAGAAAAGAAAAAACACAATTTAATCATGCAATTTTTCAATTTGAACTTCCAGTTGGTTACTAGTTACTAAACATGGATTTAGTGCAATCTCCTCTTTTCGAAAATCATTAATTCTTTGATTGAAATCAATAGGCATAAGCAACCTAAATATGCACATTGATTAGTCAACAACTGAGGTGATTCAATCAGTGAAGTTACAGATGATCATTTGTAAAAGGTAATTAGATCCTTTCAATGCCAAAAAAAGTTCAGATCTAGTCTTTATGAATAGTGTATGCTGATAAACGGATCATGGCTTGTATTTTTATCTAAAGGGATACAACATCAGAGACAAATTAGTTATGGCTCTTATATTTTCATACATATATTTGTGTGTGAGAGAGATTTCTCACATTGAATGGTAAGATGAAATTTCCTAGTTTATGTAGAATCAAGAAACTTTTACTCACTCTTGTTTTTTAAATGGAATACATAGTATGCTTGAGTGTATAAAATTAATACAGTTTTCTTTAAGCCACAAAGCATATATATATGTGTTTAAATATCTTCTGATTCTATTAGGTCCATACAATTTCTGTCCTTTATTGTGCACATCTTTGCATGAACTGTCCCCTTGGTATCTCTAATTTTCTTGAATATATATATATGCATATATATACACACACACACACACACACACACACACACACACACACATAATTATAAATTCCAGATGTCCAAGCTGGGTTTAGAAAAGGAAGAGGAACTAGAGACCAAAATGCCAACTGTTGCTCAAATATAGAGAAAACAAGGGAATTTCTGAAAAGCATCTATCTCTGTTTCATTATCTACACTAAAGCCTTTGACTGTGTGGATCATGAGAAACTGTGGAAAGCTCTTAGAGAGATGTGCATATCAGACCATCTTATGTATGCCAGTCAAGTAGTAACAGTTAGAACCCTGTATGGAACAATTGACTGGTTCAAGATTGAGGTGTTAGTGGAAAAAAATCAAGTCAGAGTATAAATCCTCAAGGAATTTCAAATAGCATAATCATATAGTTAATTCCCAATGCCTGTTTTATTTTAAAGTGACTGGTTGCATTTATCATTAATTAATTTATTTTTAATTAATTTTTATTGGAGTACAGTTGCTTTACAATGTTGTTAGATTTTACTCTACAGCAGTGTGAATCAGCCACACATATACTGCATCTGGCACAGTGGTAAAGAATCCGCCTATTAATGCAGGAGACACAAGAGACAGGCATTTGATCCCTGAATTGGGAAGATCCCATGGAAAAGGAAAGGGCAACCCACTCCAGTATTCTTGCCTGGAAAATTCCATGGACAGAGAAGTCCAGTGGACTATGGTCCATGGGGCCGCAAAGAGTTGGGCATGACTGAGCAACTTGAGCATGCACACACACACACCTCCCTTTTGGACTTCACTCCCGTTCTGGTCACCAGAGTGCATAGAGTTCCCCAAACAATTATCCATTTTATACATAGTATCAATGGTGTATGATTACATTTGTCATTAATTACTATACTACAGATTATCCCCCAAAATGGCAGCTAAAAAGAAAAATACAACTTATTATCTGACAATTTCTGATGTCAAGAATCTGGATGCTACTCATCTGAGTCGTCTGGCCCAGGGTTTCTTACAATGCTGCAAAATCAATTTGCTGGCTGGAGTTGCAATCATCTCAATATGGATCTGCTGTTCATGAAGAAGTGCAGCGCAGTGAATGTGTGCTCATTAGTGTCCAACTCTTTGTGACCCCATGACTGCCGCCCATCAGGGTCCTCTGTCCACAGAATTCTCCAGGCAGGAATACTGGAGTGGATTGCCATTTCCTTCTCAGTGGATCTTCCCGACCCAGGGACTGAACCCACATCTTTAATGTCTCCAGCATTGGCAGGTGGGTTATTTACCACTTGGGAAGGGATAACCTCTATTGCTTTGTTCTCTTTGTCTTCTTTCTGTATACCCCCTGAAGAATCACTATAGCAAGAAACAAATGACTTCTGGCCAAAGACTTTAAATGGGAGAAATTTAGGTTACCAGAAAATGTACATGAAATCACCTAGAGAATTAAGACCTGGAAACTAACGCCAATAATAGTTTATAAACTCTTGTGCACAACTCAGACCTGTAAATACATGAATCTGATTCTAAGTAGCATGCCTAAGACTTTGTACACTGAGCAAATATATTTTCATTCACGTCTCAGATCAACCCCTGAGCAGTGCACACACACGGAAGGATGCAATACCACAGTTGATCTTTTTATTATTGAATTATAAGTTACATGTATATATGTGTGTATATATATAAGCAAATATATATGTATGCATGTACATATTCTGGTTATAATTCTTTATTAGATACATGATCTGCAAATATTTTCCTCCATTCTCTGAGTTGTCTTTCTTAATGGTATCTTTTGAAGCATAGAGTTTTAAACTTTGAAGAAGTCTATTTGTGCTTTTGTTGTCGTATCTGGGAAAATGCTACCAAATTCACATTCACAAAATTAGCTCTTCTATGTTCTTCTAAGAATTTTGTAGCTTTAGCTGTTATAGTTAGATTTATGCTTCATTTTCACTTTGAAGAGGACTCCATCTTCATTTATGCTTTTGCATGTGGATAGACAATTTGCTGAAAATACTGTAATTTCCTTTTTCAACTGTTTTGGCACATTTGTAGAAACTCAGTTGACCATAAATGCAAAGGACTATTTCTAGAAATTCAGTTCTATTCTACCGGTCAAGGTGTCTATACCAAAACTGCACTGTTTAAATAGTGTGATTTTAGTAACTTTTGCAATTGTGATTATGTCATTTAACATTGTTCTTATTCAGTATTGTGTTAGCTGAGTAGATTATGATTTTTCTAGCCATATTAATTTTTGCAGTTTGAAAAATAAGTGTAAAAGTACAAAGAAAAAGAAAAGTTGAAAATAAAGTGAAAAAAAATGGTCCTAAATATAAGTCAGAACGACCACATAAGTGATAAACATACTATATATTATTACCATAAAGTTTAGAGCTTTGGAATTTAAAGTCTGCAAAGATATAATAGACATCCTTCAGATTTTTTATGTTTAACAGTTAATGATGCTATTTAAATTATTTCATGAATTTTACATTAGACTGTACTGAACATATAATTTAAATTAGGAACCAAAGCAAATTTAAGGTAAAACAGTAAAACTTTTAAAATTTAAAAGGTTTTGTTAAAAATTGAAGCATGCTTGATTTACACTATTGTGCTAGCTTCTGGTGTAGAGCAAAATTATTGTAATATAAATATACATAAATATGAATTCATATGTGAATAAATAATATGAAATATACAAATAAAGAATATGAATTCATATGGTTGGAGAAGATATATAAATATATATACATATATATATTTTTTATGGGGCTTCCCAGATGGTGCCTATGGTAAGAACCTACCTGCCAATGCAAGAGACCTAAGAGACGTGGGTTGGATCCCTGGGTTGGGAAGATCCCCTGGAGGAGGGTATGGCAATCCACTCCAGTATTCTTGCCTGGAGAATCCCATGGACAGAGGAGCCTGGCGGGCTACAGTCCACAGGGTTGCGCAGAGATGGACATGACTGAAGTGACTTAGCGTGCACAAATATTTTTATGCAACTTATATATATTCTTTTTGATATTCTTTTCCATTGTGATTTATTATAGGATACTGAATATATCTCCTTGTGTTATACAGCAGGACATTGTTTATCAATAAACATATAAAGTCTTAATGAATATGTTGAGATTAAATTTGATTTGAAAAACCAAAATTTAATCATCAGTCTTAAAAATATAATTTCCAAGTTTCATCACTTAGAGAACCTGGATGAAATGACACTCAGAAATAAGGAACAGTATTCTACCCAGATCTTGTTTTGAATGATGAAACAGAGACCTTGGAGGCTGGGAGAGTTGCATGACTATAGGACATTTTATGCCAGAGATCAAGGAAGAACACAATAAATAATAGGTTTTTTTTTTTTTTGATCTGCTACTAAAACCAGTTTTAAGGTGTCATACTCCTTGAATGCTGAAGAATATACACACAAAATTATATATGGATTAGTCATTGGAATATTCAAAAGAGAAAAATATTTCCACCATGCTAGGTATCATGAATTCAACTTTTTTTGAGAAACAGACCATGGATGAACTAAACATTTAACCCAGCTTAAAAAAAAAAAAAAAAGTGGTGTTCATTCTCATTTAATGGCATTTTATTATGAAGTTGTCAAGTGATACAGAAAAAAATATAGTATCATGAAAATCGATATTCTGCTACCTTTAATGAAATAATAGAATTCAGATAAGGATCATTGATAAATGTTACCATTGGTTGAAAGGTGATGCTTTATTATTCCATATATATTGCTTCCTAATCAAAAAGGACAGATGTTTTTCAGGGAGAAATCTGCCAGTCATCACTTTAACTAAATGCTTAAAATAATCATTCCTAAAAGTTAGGCATTTAGATTGGCTGTAATAAGTGCTGCTTAATGGGATGTAATATTAAGTACCCAAATCACTATGAAGAGCTCTTGCTAAAAATGTTTAACCTGAGTCTAATGATGACTTAGCCTATTCTTCTCTTTGGACACAAAATTGAATGATTCAAGTTGAGGAAATCTGATCGGGCTAATTTAGCACTCTATTCAAACACATTGGTTTAAGTTGATTCCTTAGTAAACAAAAAAGATCCTCACAGGGATCAATAAGAATGCTGACTGTATAGCATGGGGAATTACATTCTAACCTATAATGGAATACAATATGAAAAATAGAATCCCTATCACTTTTCTATATGCCTGAAAATAACATAATATTGTAACTCAACTTTACTTTAATAAAAATGGGAAAAAATTAAAAGAAAAAAACAGCAACAAAAAGTAATGGAACTGGGGGAAGAAAGATGAATGGAGCATTAGTAAACCTAGGCATGTTTAAAAAGATAGTAGTAGTAGTAGAACTAACCTGCAAATTTTTTATGCTGAAATTCCTAGAAATGATTTTTATTGTTTTTACTTTTTCTTTACAGCTGAGAAGATATCTGCATGTTTGTTTCAAAGAGAGAACTAAAAGGAGTTGAGGAGTTAAACATATTTTTCTGACCACTCATTTAGCTGCTGTGTTAAGGACAAGAGTATTCAATAATAATAAAGTTAACAGTTATTTCCTTATCTCTGACTTCAATTTGAGTTGGTACTTTATGTCAACTTCACGTAGGATATCACTGGGAAGTAATTTCTGCACATGATAAATGCTTAAATTTATCCCTGGCTTCAATAATGATTCAAAACTTTCATTAAAATTATTCTTTTAATTTACAAGAATGCAATATAATCATGTCTCTTTTGATTGGTTGATTTGTAACATTGAAAAATATTTAATATTAAAATTATCCTTCATTTAAACAATTTTCTTACATGTATAGTGTAATCTTTAACTAATGTCAATGTTTAATAGAATATTTATAACTTAAAATGATGCATTTGCATTAAAATATGTATTTTCAGTTTTTTCTTACTCTGGTTTTGGTTTCAGGGTTAAATTATATTGAAAAATTAATTGATATATCTTTTCCCTGTTTTATATCAAATGACATGAAATCATATTTTTTGAATATTTGAGCAAGGAAGTTATCTTGAATTGGGGTGAATCTTCAATGATCCATTTTGTCCTCTTCATAAATTAAATTAGTATTTGTCAGAAAAGTCATCAGATTCCTTGAGGTTTTACACATTTTCCATAGAATCACACATAATAGGCCATGATTACCTTATAAAGTTGATAGAAACTAAAATATGGATTTAAATAATTCATCTGTAAAGTAGATTACGATTGCAGAAAATTGCCTCATTTCATTCTATATAAGTGATATTTTAGAAAATGAAATTAATCAATCACTCAAAATTATGACAACTTTGTATACTACACATGAACAAAATTAAGTTTTACAGTCATGAAATACTAAAAATGTACATTGAAAGAACATTTGAATTATTATTAGAAAATCTAAATGTGTATCTCTATATATAAATATCTTGCTTGGTGTATGTTAATCTATTTTATCTAGGCTAAGCTTTTGCATCAATAATTTCAAATATGTTTCTCATTTAATCCTTCCAAATGCTAGTAAATTTTTTGACATATTTACCCAGATTGTTAAACGCAAATGGCCTATTTTCTCCTTAGAGTTAAAAATAGTTTTCTGTATTTTTATCCATTTAAAAATGTCAGAAAAACTTTTTAAGACTTTATATTTATTTAAACATTTTAATATGCATATTGCATAGACCTACAGGAAAATTTTATGATATTTATGAGACAAGCTACTTAATAATAAATCCTATTAGTTATAAGAGATAAGTTGTACATATTTTTGAACTTTCTTAAACTATATTTGTATTTTTAATGAAAATATATTCCCAAGATTTTCTTCTTCATTATATATACTAAAACATTTTTAATTGCATTAGCCAGACTTACCAGAAAAGAAATATTGAAGTGCAGGAAGAAGCAGTCTTTTCTTGCTTCTGTTCCCAGTAACAGTATTGGATATTGATTGATTGGTCGTGTTCAACTCTTTGCAACCCCATGGATTATACAGTACATGGAATTCTCCAGGCCAGAATACTGGAATGGGTAGTCTTTCCCTTTTCCAACCTTTTCCTGGGTTGGAATCTTCCCAACCCAGGAATTGAATCCACATCTCCCGCATGGCTGGTTGATTTTTTTTCTTTTTCTTTCTTTCTTTTCTGTTCTTTTTTTTTTTTTTTTAACCATTTGAGTCACAGGGGAAACCCAAGAATACTGGAGTGTTCAGCCTACCCTTTCTCCAGCGGCTCTTCCAAAACCAGGAAAAGAACCTGGGTCTACTTCATTGCAGGCGGATTCTTTACTACTGAGCTATGAGGCAAGCCCATTACAGCTTTATCAAAACATTGTTGAATTACTTGCATCATTGCTGAAAATGCATGAATTCGAGTATAAAGAGATTAGTGAGAATTTGCAGAGCTATTCTAAGTTTTATAGATATATGCTTCATCTTATAATCCTTGAACGATAATATTGCACCTATTTTACATGTGGTAAAATCAAGGCATAGAGAATTATTGCAACTTGCCACTGTAACACAGATTTTGTATATGCGTATGCATTTGCATGTGCGCATGTGTGTACTTACATATATTTGTGTGTGTAATCACATGTGTAATCACACGTAATATACACATATAATTACATAACCTCTTGTTTTTGTTGATTTGCAATGTAACACTGAAAGAAGACCCTGACTGAAATCAGTTCAGTTCAGTCGCTCAGTCGTGTCCGACTCTTTGCGACCCCATGAATCGCAGCACGCCAGGCCTCCCTGTCCATCACCAACTCCCGGAGTTTACTCAAACTCACGTCCATCCAGTCGGTGATGCCATCCAGCCATCTCATCCTCTGTCGTCCCCTTCTCCTGCCTTCAATCTTTCCCAGCGTCAGGGGCTTTTCCAATGAGTCAGCTCTTCGCATCAGGTAGCCAAAGTATTGGAGTTTCAGTTTCAATATCAGTACTTCCAATGAACACCCAGGACTGATCTCCTTTAGGATGGACTGGTTGGATCTCCTTGCAGTCCAAGGGGCTCTCAAAAATATTCTCCAACACCGCAGTTCAAAAGTATCAATTCTTTGGCGCTCAGCTTTCTTCAAAGTCCAGCTCTCACATCCATACATGACCACTTTAAAAACCATAGCCTTGGCTAAATGGACCTTTGTTGAGTGGAATGGGGAATGATAAAGAAAGATGCAATGTTTTGATTCATTTGAGGAATATTAAAACAGGAGAGCAAAAAAAGACATGAATTTTTTTTAACATAGAAAGAACACTGCCTTAGTTAAGTATTATGAAAACATTTCCAGCAATAATGGAATTCCTTCAATGTGTCTCAAGAATAATATAATTTAGTAAATTATGCTTTTTTTTTTTAAAGTTCCACTGGTCTTCTTTGCAAAGTTTATTACAAATATTTTACACTTACAGGTAAAGAATAGAGTATGAATTAATCTCAATAAAAAACAAAATTTATCATTTAGTTATGGAGATACAACTGAAAGTCAATTTCAAATGATTTCTTATCAAATGAATTCAAGACATATCTGTTTGTTTAAGAACAATAAAATTAAGCCTGTTTTTACAAAATTCATTCATATTCTTTGCTCTCCTGTGGTTAGTTGTTCAGTCATATCAGACTCTTTGCGACTCCTCGGACTGTAGCCCACCAGGCTCCTCTGTCCGTGGGGATTTTCCAGGAAAAAACACTGGAGTGGGTTGCCACGCCCTTCTCCAGGGGATCTTCCTAGCCCATGGATGGAGCTCAGGTCTCCCACATTGCAGGCGGATTCTTTACTGTACCGTCTGAGCCACGAGGGAAGCCCAAGAATCCTGGAATGGGTAGCCTATCCCTTCTCCAGAGGAACTTTCCAACCCTGGGACTCAAACAGGGGTCTCCTGCATTTCAGGTGGATTCTTTACCAGCTGAGCCACCCGGAAATGAATTAATGTAATAAAAAGTGAAAATAAATATTAAGGAGACTGCTTCACTATTATTTTTATATGTTGCTATCATTAGCTGATAGACAATACAGGAAAGTAAGAATATAAAACATCATAACAAATGTTGGGATTGTACAAGGCTTATTAGAGTTATATAGCAGTAGCTATCAAAAAATGAAATGTAAGTTTCTTTTACCCAATGGTTCATGTTTCAGACATATATACTTATGATAGAGTCTGTATTATATGGATAGGAAGCTATTTAAATAATCCAAGCATGAAATAATGAAAATCCATAACTAAAAATATGAAATATATACATGAAGAATTTAATATATTTGTAAAATATCTAGGAAGTGAAATCTAAAGAGCCTCTTCTCTGCTTTAATGTGAATAGTGAGTAGAAAATGTAACCTTAGATATCTTCTGGGTTTTATTTTATGGTGACTTAATAATAGGCAATACTAATGGTGAAACAAAGAATATAGAGTAGCACCTATTTGTCACATATTGAGATGAGTTTAGATTTGGACTAGTTTAATGTGTATTGCCTAGAACACATCTGGTTACAAATATTCAGGGTATAGTCAAGGAAAATATTGTGAAATGAATAAATAAACTATGAAACAATACTGCAAGTTAGATGTCAGAGTGAAGATTTATTCAAACAATATAAATTTTGGCCTCAGCATCATATAAATGGTTGTGGAAACCATGACTATGCATGAGGGTTCCAATCTGCATAGCTTTGCCTTTTTCTCCAGTAATGTTATCAGCCAAGAAGTAGGAGTAGAGAAATCAAATGTTTTTATGTGTGATTTATGGCCACAACTTGACAACATAGCATCTGAATCCCAAAAGCACAGTCTTTTTTTAAAAAATATATCAAGCATATATTTCACCAAACTGGGTTGATGACTTTTCTATGCATTACTATGTATTCTGCTTAATTTAAGGCATACACACACACACACATGACAAAATATGCTATATAAGCATGTCCTCCATACAATACAATGCTTTTGAAATTATCCTAGTATTTCATTATTTCCAGATTGATGTCACTTTAAGAGTGTAAATCTCACTTGTATTTAAGTATAAAGATCACTTGAAGTTAAATTTATTTTTCTGTTGAGAAAGCAGAATAGTAGGCTCTTGTATTCCACCAAATGCTTACTAGGTCTGACAGTAGTACACATATCAGAAAATGTTCTCTTCAGACTATTTGGCTGATTGATACTGGAAATATATCCCACTTTCTCCAATTCATATTATCCTTTAGAAGCATGCAGCTAATTTGGATGTTGCTCGGCAGATGATATTTTACCAACCTCACTGGCTTCCAGTTTTACCCTATATATGAAAAGTAGGAGAAAATTATGCAAAGTACTATGAAGAATCGTGTATGGCAGGAATAATTCAAACATCTGAGATCAGATTGCTAACTTAAATATATGGAATGGCAAGGATAATACTATCGTGAGCTTTGGTTGTGATTAAAAAAAAAAACAAAAACAAAGTGACCATCTCTTCTCCATCCCTTTTATTATTGCCATTAATTATTTCACTTATATACAAGCACACACACACACACAAACAAACACCTATGATGGGTTAAACTTGAGATTGTCATGATTTTATGATTTCAGATAGCAGAAATTTCAACTACATAATTCCTTTTTTAATGAACAGGAAATAGAACATCTGTCTTTCCGTGACTATCTTTAAAGAATATAAACCTCCTTTCCGACCTCTTTCCCTCTAGCTCTTCCTTCCTTCTATTCGTTTACTGTTTTTCATGCTTCTATATCGAAACACATTTAGTTCAGTTTCGACCTTAGTGGGACGAAGGATTTTCCATTCAGAAGGTTAAATTCTATATCTCTTTTGAGATTATATTTTAAAGATTTGAACTTATGCATTTTTGTTGAAAAGAAGGATCCCAGATTTCTAGGACAGTAAAGATATGTGTTCTTGGAGAGAGAAGGATAAATAAAGACATTATATATATATTTTTAATTCCTATAGGAATGGAATCACAACAGAATTATTAACTCAAAGGATTTTATTTTTATGTCACACAAATTTTTAACCTGTCAGATTCAACTTCCTGGGTATAAAAAACATAAGGTAGACTGGAAAGTTGACCCACTGTGTGGTTCAGCTAAGTTTGGGATCCAGGAGAGTGCCACTGAGTAGCAATAACATTTTGCTTGAAAAGCCTCAGATTTTACCAGCTCTCAGCTACCATGTGCTCCAGTCAACACAAGTAACTTTGTAGAAGCCTTAGCAGTCCCTCCACTGAAGGTTAAAGCCTGGCTTTTTCCAATTATTTCAGATAAAACAATAAGTTTTCTGACATCCCCAGCAACTATTGAAAGAGTCAAGTGACAACTACCAAAACTACTGAGAAGTTAATACCCTACAAGATACATTTTGATGATTGTGGATAAGAGATTCAAGAGCATGCTGAGGGTTAATTTCTGCACTGTTTCATCCTTTGATAAACTGTTTCTTTACCACCTGCCCAGATATGTCCTCCACATTGATTGACTGACTCTGTATCTTCTCTGGGTCTTGCCAGGTAGCTCAGTGTTTAAAACACACACACACACACACACACACACACACACACACACACACACACACACACAAACCATCAATCTGCCTGTCAATATAGGAGTTACAGGAGATGTGGGTTCAAGCCCTGGGTTGGGAAGATCTCCTGGAGGAGGAAATGGTAACCCACGCCAGTACTCTTGCCTGAGAAATCTCATGGACAGAGCAGCCTGGTGGGCTACAGTCAAAATGGTCACAAAGAGTTGGACACAACAGAGGGATTGAAGAGGCACCCATATATCTTTTCTAGCAGTGAGTAATGTATCTGTTCCCATTCTTTCTTGCATGTCTTCTTTTTCCTCACTCTCTTTGTCCTAGCCTTACATCTCTCAGTAAAATATTAGCCTTAACTTTCACTTGGTTATGTATTTTTAGCTAACCGTAGGCTAAGAAATCCTAAATCAAAATAAAGTTTATATGATCTATCATGAGTCTAGGAATGGTATAATAAAAAGAGATCAAAACATGAGAAACATGATAGAATTAGCGAGAATGGAAGCATGCAAAAAATTAAAGGTATCTTGAAAGTATAACAGGTGTGCTTATAAATGAATGTTCAATATCTTGAAATTTGGAATTCTCCAATAGTGGAAGTATAAAAAAATATGTAGCAATATTGCTAATGCAGAAGAAAGTTTATAGTCTCTCTAGACTCATTGTAAGGAAAGGCTTCCCTGGTGGCTCAGATGGTAAAGAGTCTGCCTGCAATGCAGGAGTCCTGGGTTCAATTGGTGCCTTGATAAGTGGGGTCTGTTAGTATAGGGCAGTTTTGTTTAGTATGATTTTTCTTGTTTAGTAAGTTAGATTGGTGCAAGAGAAGCCATAGGCTCAGTTATGAAGCAGGATTCAATTGATTCTAGGTGTTGAAGAGAACATTCTGTGGAATTTAAATTTTTCAAGTCAGTTTCTTACATAGGCATAAGGTAACTGATTAGAGAAGGAAATAGTAACCCACTCTAGCATCCTTGCCTAGAGAATCCCCAGGGACAGAGGAGCCTAGTGGGCTACAATCCATAACACTGCAGAGTCAGACATGACTGAAGTGACTTAGCATAAGGTAACTAATGGAGCTCATTGAGAATTACATGCAACAAATGTGGTATGGGCAGATTGGAAAGAGAATCCTGAATGTGTTATCATTGTTTGAGCACAAAAGATGCAGAGGAAAGGTATTAATGGAATTATCTAAAATTACTAATTTTTTCACAATATTTTTGTTGCAGTTATTCATTTAGAATGGGTTGAGATCCCAAGAAGTATCTGGAGTAACTTCAAGGGATGCGGGCTGCCTGAGACTAGGGAAGGTTGTGAATGACTTGGACTGAGCAAGACTGACTCCATCTTCTATGGTGTGGTGATTGCCTTGCTTAGGAATAGATCCCCAGAAAGTCTGTATCAAATCATGAACCAAAAAGGAAAAGTAATGAGTCAAGATAAACTGATATAAAAAATGTAGGCTGATTCCTGAAACTCTGCTATTATATTCAAAGCTATGCAATTTTGACTTCAGTATAGGCTTTTATATTAATGTAGCATTTGCATTATATGGACGGCATGGTAGACAGATAAAAGAATCATCTCTTTAGGAATAGTTGGTGATATAGAAGCTATTACTTTAACACTTTAAATAACCTCTTTTCATTTTTTATTCATAATATGTAGCATCAACAGCCATGAGATAATGTTTCTTTCTTTTTTTTTTTTTTTCTAAGTCAGCTCATATTCTCTTCGAACAAACTTAGGGCATTCATTTTCCCTTCATTTCTCTACAAGATAAGCCTCTCAGCATTACCTAAATCACCATCCATTGTGGCCATAATTATTTTTACTTTTTTCATTTGTTTGCCTTTCATGAACATTCTCTTTAGTTTCACTGGCTTCATTTCCACTGTTTTCAGGTTTATTATCTACCATCCTATCTGTTTCATCATTCAGCTCACTCCTGAGTTATCAGGGAACACATTATTAATTCTATTGTTCTGTTTCTTCTGGCTGACATATTTAACAGAATTGGATAAAATTTTCCTTCTTTCATACAAGATGAAGCCTCACTGTGCTCTTTGCCAATAATGACTTCCTTGCTATAACCTTTCATTTATTATGATTGTATTCAATGTTCTAGGGAGTAACAATTTGACAGATTATCAACCAAAATTTTGTTACATGAATAGTTTGTGATCTCATTAAAGTCATGAGTGTTTCCCCAGGTAATTCAATATTAAATTAATATTAAAGCCTAATACATTATCATTGTATTTTCTAACTTTCCTAATTTATGTAGTGTTGGTGTTTACACAGTGTCACTTTGTTTAGAGTGATTATAAGTTGTTACAAGGCTAATCTTATGTTTATAATTTACTCAATAATTTAGCTATGATTTTGGGTAGGTGACAATATTGTAGCTCGCTTATTTCTTCCCGTATTTTTTGTAAATATACAAAAATGCATGCTATAGTTCAAGAAAACACTAAGATCACACAGAGGTATTCATATCATAAATACATATTCACTGATCACTTCTTATGTAACATGCATTGCAGTAAGCACCTAAAGAAACAAAAAACTCTCCTCAAGCACTTTACAGCATAATGTGAAAGTTGCTCATAACAATGCAGAAGTGTACTAAGATTTTCAATGAATATAAGAAAGGTAAATTTGCAATTGTCACTTTCGTGGTGCTTTGAGAAATATATGTATACACACACACACACACACACACACACACACACACACACACACACACACACACATATATGGATTCAAGGAAGTATTGCATATAGGTTTTTAGAAATTCACATAGATGGTGAGCCAGAAATAAAGACCTGGAATCTACAACCCTTACTATGATAGTTATTGAAGGAGAGGGAATTACAGCTCTTATAGAATATGGGAGACATGGGTTTGAGTTTGTTTCAACTTTGATTTAACTTCAGTGAAAATAATGGGTGGAGTAAAAGGGTAACTTGGAGCTCAAAAACGTGCACAGAGAATATAAAATCTTCTATTTATAATACAATCTACAATGGAAATTAAAGAGGGTTATTACTAGAATACTTTTCTTTTTAATATGGAAAGATCTGAATGTATGTAATTGATGATGTCAAAGGCCTGTAATAAAGAAGAGTCAGAGAGATTCTGGGCTCAGTCAGAAGGGAGGAGACATTTGTAATGAAATTCATGTTAAAACCAAAGGGATCAACTCAGAACCTGTATTAAGAAGGCTTATCCAATCTGTGGTACTGTATCCTAATACCAGCAGTATAGAGAATAGGGAGTCTGCATCATTCCCAGACAATCTAATGTTGATGTGAATGCCAGTAGATAAGACCTCTGTATATCAGCATTTCTGGTGTCATTAGTGAATATCTATAATACAACAGCATCCAGATCTCCTCATCTGAAAGTGAACTTTGAAGTTATTTTCCAAAAATGATGGCTAGAAAGTGCATAAAATTTTTATTCATAGGGATGTTCTGCCTATAACAGATCTGCTTACTTAACAGGGAAGAAAAGATTAAATCTATACCATTTCTGGGCTTAATACATGAATTGAGGAATATTAAATATCCTCATGCTTAAAAGAGAATCCTAAGTATGACCAATAACAGCTAAAAAAAACAAAGAAACAATAAAAAACTGAACCAAAGGAAACAAAGATAATTTAGAAAAATGAAAACTACAATAAGCTAAATTTAAATTCAACTGAACATCAAATATTTTGATATTTGAAGAAATGCATTCCTTAAGAATATGATAAAGTAAAATAACAATTAAGAGAAAGTAAAATAAGAATAAAAATTAAGTAAAAAAAGAAATCTAAAAAAACTAAATGTGGAATTTATATTTTAAAGAAAAATAAATGGGCTATGAATTACATATTAAAAAATCCCCCTTAAGATATAAAGAAAGATTTTAAAAGAAGGCATATGAATCAAAGATGAACAGATATTTTTGGAGATGCTTTATCAGTTTAGATGCTTCCAGTTGCACATAGGAAAAAATCTAACAAATTCTATTAAAAATGTGCTTGCTTTTGTATCCGAAACATCCAGAAATGAGATAAGGAATGAAATCTCCTTAAAAAAAGCACAGCCTCTTTCTCTGTGGCTGTCTTAGTTTTGTTCTCCTGTGCGTGATCTTATCCTCCAGCTGCTTTCTCTGGCTGTAGCAGCAGTTCCACGTGCCACATTTACATGACATGCTATCCAGATAACTGAATATCTTTCAAGTAGCTTCAGCACAACAGGAAGGAAGTTTCTTTTCCAGAAGCCCTAGTCACATCCAGTTTCATGACCCTGCATCCACATTTCAGAGAAGGTATGTTGAAAGCCCTTCTTGCCCTGGCCTGGGAGCCAGAGTATGCTCTGGCTGGTGTGATTAAGTGGGTGTGGGTCTTTTGCCCACCTTTAAAACGGGGAATGTCCTAGTGCAGAGTTTTCAAAACCACGGGGATCATCCACCTGTTGTTGCTGGTTGAAGCTCTGAACACTGGGAAAAGCTGATTCATTTCCTCACCTCAGGAGGGGGCAACTTATGGGCCAGTATCAGGCACAAGGAAGACAGCCAGTTGGTGTAATGAAGGGATGCATTGTCCATGTTCACTTTTGAAAAGGAAATGGCAACCCACTCCAGTATTCTTGCCTGGAGAATTCCATGGATGCAGGAGTCCAGTGGGCTACAGTCCACGGAGTCACAAAAAGTTGGACGCAATTTAGTGACTAAACAAAGAAATAATTCACTTTGCAAATATCCTAAGTGCTATCCAATGTGAGAAGCATGACATTAGATAACAGATAAAAACACATGACACATGGTCTCTCTCAGGAAAGAGACCAAAAAAGAAATGGAAAAATGTTATATTTGGGTACATTTAATGATACTTCTTCCCTTTTCTTTATGAAGAAAAGACAGACTCTACATGTTTGTTTTGACATAAGACATGAAAATTAGATCCTAGACACGACACATTTCCTTGATACACATCAGCCTAAATTGTGCAACACACTCAATCCTGAATCAAATAGGATGGGAAAGAGTGTTACACACACACTTTTAAGAACAAATAGAGATGAGTTAAGAATAATGACCCTGGATTTCAAGGTTGTATGGTACAGTCGTGATAATCTCAGTAAGAAAAGATTCAGTGCCAAGCAAATTTTCATAGTGTGTTCAAAAAAAGATATTAAAAAGAAAGGAGAGAAAAAGGATGAGAAGCACTTATGAAAGAAATTATAGAAGAAAATTTTACTTTCAATCTTAGGTGACACAAAAGAGCTAATTTTAAGATGAACAGAGTAAGTAAAAAATGCTCATATTCATACATACATTTATAAAATTTTAAAATACAAATGGTAAAGAGCAAATCCTTAAACTAAGAGAAAGAGAGGGAGAAACATTTCCTAATAAAGAGATTAAAAATAGAAACTAGAAACAATGGACTTCACAGATACTAGAATCTTGCTCTCAATTGTGTGAGAAAAAAGGTGTTTGGAGGCCACATTTAAATTCTCTTCTGAGCTAAATTATTAATCAGCTGTAAAGTCATAATAGATGCTTTCATACATAAGTGAGAAAGAAAATTATCTTCTGATGAACTTTGTTTTTGCTCTAGCTAAATGGTGTTGGTGTGTTATTTCAGTGGGGGAGGAGGTGAGTATAAAAGACATGTGGCCCAGGAGACGATGACTCTAAGTATAGAGAACAGGACAAATACTTGCAGTAGCCCAGTGGAGATCTTCAAATTATGTAGAGACAGTCAATAGTGAGATTCTAAGAAATAAGTCATCTGACAAAACATCAAGTATTATTGAAAACAGAAAAATAGTGATAGCAAAGATACAAAAATAAAATGTTAAGAAATTAGAAAATCTAATAAAAGCATTTATGCATAAAAATTAGTTTAAATAGAGATCAAAACAAAAAATGTGAAGAGATTGAAGTGTTACAATAATATCAAAATATTTGTTTTTGAAACTAAGGATAGTAATATTTGAGTGTCTGTGTGTTGACAATGTGTGTGTATGTGTGTGTGTGTGTGTGTTTGTGTGAGTCGCTCAGCCATGTCTGACCCTGCGACCTCATGGACTATAGGCCACCAGGCTCCTCTGTCCAAGGGATTCTCCAGGCAAGAGTACTGGAGTGGGCTGCCATTTCCTTCTCCAGGGGAATCTTCCCGACCCAGGGATCAAACCCACATTTCCTGCATTGCAGGCGGATTTTTTACTGTCTCAGCCATCAGGGAAGCCCCCCAGTTTTCAGGTATAAAAATCCCATTGTTAGGGAGAAAACCGAGGCACACTGACCCCCCCACCCCAGGCCTCTATTTGCAAATCCAAGGTCTAATGTATACCCTCCTGCTCTCCACCCCCACTGGAATGAGCTGCATACAAGCAACCTTTGCTACATACAGATGAAACTACAGTATTTAAATTACTTAATAAATACATCATTAAGCATAATTTTCTAACGACAGTGAGAAAGTTCTATAGCTTCATGATCTTATAGTCTAGAGACATAGAATTAGAAAAAGGTTTTTTTGAAGGCAGAACATGAAAACTCATAGCATCCTTGAAAATACTAATACAAAAATAATTGTTGACAGAAATTGGGGACATTGTGAGTAAAACCTGCTCTCAAGATAAGACTGAAATTTTGTTACTAGTTGATTGAAATAGATATAAAGCTTTTGTAGATTTTAAAGTTGAAGCTATGTTTTATAGGAAGAAGTAAATGCAAATTTTCTTACACTGACAAATAGAAAAAAAACATGGATTAAATGTGTTCAGTAAACATAAATGAATTTTAAGCACTTGCCTTTGAGGAGATGGGCTTGAAACAGGGAAGGAGAGTTTTGCAGAGATAATGTTATCTGTCTACTAAACTACTCATTTTCATCCTGTGTATGCAAATAAGATAATAATCAAATCTTTATGCCTCCATTTGGTAACATGTAACTAGTTTCTGCCAACACAATGTGAACAGAGGGAAGCAGGCCTCCTGGCCACGAGCAGCTCACATTTTCTCCTATCTAAAGCAAGAACCACTTAAAGGTGGTTCTACCCCAGCAATTCTACTAGGAACCAGTCTTTGAAAGAGCAATGAACAACATTTTCCATGTTAAGCTGCAAAAATTTGGGGATTTTATTTCACACTGGTTGGATATAATTGCACTGAATAATTCAGAATACAAGGAGACTGCTTCATGATAAACTCTTCTAAGTGCAAATGATATGCTGTCACGGGTGTGTATCACTCTGCTGAAAATTGTTTTAAAAATGTCAACAGAAGTAAAAGCAAAAAAAAAAAAAAAACTCTTTGCTCTTGTTTTACTAAAGGTTAAAACTGCATGCAGTGCAATTTTCTGAATATCATTATGTTCATAATGCCAGGTTTCAGAAGGCACTATGTTGAGACCTATGATTTCAGTGTCTTTGAAAATTTTAAAATCTTTATTTTCCTAAGAAAATGAAAACAGTAACTAGATAAAGATACATGCATCATGAGCATGCATGCCGTGTTCATTTTCAGCCTTATTTATAGTGGCCAAGATATGAAACCATCTCTTTCTATCAATGGATAAAGAATATGTGATATATACAAACACAGTGGAATGTTATTCAACCATAAAATGGAAAGCTTGCCATTTTGTGACCATATGGATGGACCATGAGGGCATTATGCAATGTGAAATAAGTCAAATGGAGAAAGACAAAAACTGTATAATTCAACTTATATGTGGGATCTAATAAGAAAGAAACAAACAAGAGAAAACCAAAACTCATATTAATAGATAGAGGGAATAGACTGATGGTTGCCAGACATGAGAGGTGACCAAAAGACACAAACTTCCAGTTATAAAAATATAAGTTCTGGAGAGAGAGAGTGTACAGCATGGTGACTATAGTTAATGATACTGTATTATATGTTTGACTGTTGTTAGGAGAGTAGATCTTAAAAGCTGCCATCACAAGTAAAAATGCTGTAACTATGTGTGGTGATGGATGCTAACCAGACTCTCTGTGGTGATCGTTTCTAATTATACACAAATATCAAATCAGTATGTGGCACCCTCAAAACTAATATAATGTTATATATCAATTACATCTCAATATAAAAGTAAACAAAGGTATATATTCATATTGAAACATAACCAAAATAGCATAAATGATTAATTTAAAATATGTGTAAACATTAGTGAAAATTTTCATAAGAAATGATAAGATCATATGTTTTGCAAAAAAAAAAAATCTTTAAATGAGAGGGACCAAATAATCACAATAGACCTCAAACAATCAGAATAGTAAAATGAGGAACACTATAGGAACTCATTGAAGAACCACAAGCAAAAAATGCATGGAATAATTTAAATACCACAAAACTGTTTCATTAATGCAGGAGAGTGTGAAAAAAAATGTTTTTTGAGTACATATTTACAGAACCATTAGACCAGGAGTCCTCAACCTCCGGGATCTAGTGCTCAATGATCTGAGGTGGAGTTGATGCAATAATAATCAAAATAAAGTACACAATAAATGTAATGTGCTTGAATCATCCAGAAACCATCCCCACCCCAACCTTGTCTGCGGAAAAATTGTCTTCCATGAAACCAGTCCCTAGTGCCAAAAAGTTTGGTGTCTGCTGAATCCGAAGCTTTCTAATTCTTTTACAGTGCACTCTGGCATATTATTAATAGTAAGCCTATTTCTTTATTCATGCAAACTATTAGCTTCACACTACCCCTGTTATAATTTAAACTTTAAAAAGAAGCGGTACAATGGACTATATGTTTATAAGATATAAAAGCATCCAAAGTATATCAGTCAGAATTTCCTGCATTGTAAACCAATGCAAACTTAGTGGTTCAAAGTAGAATCATTTTTTTAGCCCACAATTCTGTGGCTCAGCTGTGTGATTCTGCTCAGCTGGCTCAGCTGATCGCTGAGCCTCCCCTGCCAGCTGATGAGTCACCTGGCTGTTAAATGCTCCAGGATGGCCTCACGCAAATATTCCACAGCTGGTGGCCTGATTTAATAGGGGGTTGTGCTGTGACAACTCATTTCTGCTCTTCGTGTGTCCTTGTCAACCAGGAGGCTGGCCTGGGTTTTTTCATGTGATATCCCATGGTAGTCTCAGGACTCCAAATGGCAACAAGAATGCACATGCTTATGTACACTTTTCAAGCCTGGATTTGCATTTCAAAATTTGTAATGTCTCATGGCCAAAACAAACCTCACCACGAGGTCAGAGTCAAAGGATAGATGGAAAGACTATACTTTTTATTGGCAGTATCCACAAAGCATGCATACTCAGTCGCTTCAGTTGTGTCCAACTCTTTGAGACCCTATGGATTGTATCCCACCAGGCTTATCTGGCCATGGGATTCTCCAAGCAGGAATACTGGAATGGGTTGCCCTTCCTTTCCTCAAGGGGATCTTCCCAACTCAGGGATCCAATCCCTTCTCCTGCGGCTCCCACACTGAAGGCGGATTCTTTACTGCTTGAGCCACCAGGAAAGCTCAGGATCCACACTATTATAGTGCAATAGCATCGTTGCAACAAGGGGGCAAACTTGTGACCACTTTGCAATCTAACAGAAATGGCAACTTTCATATAACTAAATGTCAAGAGTTTAAATATACCTTGTGTATGCATATGTATTTCTATTTATGTATGCATGTATTTTGTAATATATACATGCACTATTATATACACAAAGCATGTGTTGCATGCACGTATTTTTCAAGGTGTTATTTGTTTATTTTCTCAGCAATAATTTATAATCCTAAACAGTTATCTCTTTCATGATGACTTCATGGACTTTTACTCATTACCAAGAAATCTTACCATAGTCAGGCTTGGAGAAATAATATTGAATTCTCTATTTCAGGAAAGCCTGGGAAGCTGTGGAGCTAATATCCTAGCATGAGAAAGACCAAAAAAAAGTTTAAAAATGAATTGCAATTTTTTTTTTTTTTAAGATTTTGCCGGGAAAGCTCTGGTTTAGTGGATCCATTAAAGCATCATAAGGACTGATGCTGAAGCTGAAACTCCAATACTTTGGCCACATGATGCCAAGAACTGACTCATTGAAAAAGACCCTGATGCTGGGAAAGATTGAAGACAAGAGGAGTAGGGGACGACAGAGGATGAGATGGTCGGATGTCATCACTTGATGGACACGAGTTTGAGGAAGCTCTGGGAGTTGGTGATAGACAAGGAAGCCTGGTATGCTGTAGTCCATGGGGTCACAGAGTCAGACATGACTGAGCAACTGAACTGGACTGAGTAGATCCACAAAAGATCTAGAATAGCAATTTATTTTAGGGTAATAAACATGTGGTGGGCTTCCCTGGCAGCTCAGTGGTAAAGAACCCACCTGCCAGTGCAGGAGACACAGGTTTGATCCCTGAGTCAGGATGATCTCTTGGAAAAGGAAATGGAAACCCATTCCAATACTCTTGCCTGGGAAATCCCATGGACAGAGGAGTCTGGCTGGCTACGGTCCATGGGGTCCCAAAGAGTCAGATACAACCTAGCAACTAAACAACAACAACAATAAAGCTAGAGATACTCCTTAACTGGTGCAGGATTACAGGTAGTTTCCTGTGGCATAATATTTTCCTTTAAACCACTACTACTTTTATAACAAAATGAATTCAATTTTCCACAGTACAAGATTTAAGTACTTTTGTGCTACCGAGAAGTTATTAAGTAAAATGTAATAAGTAGTTTAGAATTCTACAGTAGCCTCGAGTCTCTTTCTTCCTATTATAATACTATGACATCCATTTCTTGTAGTAGTCATATGCCTTTATGTAGTAAAAAATATCCTTGTCCTTCTAAGCATCTTAGCATGACAATAATTAAATATCTTAGGGTTTCTGTGTAGATCAGAGAGATCTGTGCATGGCTACTCTTGAAGGAAGTTCTCTTAAGGTGGGGAACCTTGCATGATTGACTCCACTAGGTATTACTTTACATGGTTCTAGCATTTTCAGTGGTATTAATTTGTTTGGTTTAAAAACAGATATTTGGCTTAAAGTATTTTAAAAAGGTAAAAGCAATCACTGAGTTATATATATTCCATATTTTTTGTAAGCATGAAACATAAACAGGAAACATAACATCATTATACAAAATTTTTTGAAACTTGAAAGCAACCAAAATGTCCTTCAGTAGGTGTGTGGTTAAATAAGCTGTGATACATCCAGACAATATTATACAGAGTGAAGTAAGTCAGAAAGAGAAATATAAATATATACTAATGCATATATATGGAATCTAAAAAGGTGGTACTGATGAGTTAATTTTCAGGGATGCAATGGAGAAGCAGATGTAGAGAACAGACCTATGGACAAGGGTGGAGGAGAGGAGGGTGATGGTGAGATGTACGGAGAAGAACATAGAAATTTACAATACCATAAGTAAACTAGATAGCCAATGGGAATTTGCTGCATGACTCAGGGAAGGAGCTCAGACAGGGGCTCTGAGATAGTCTAGAAGGGGAGGGAGACGGGAGCGGACATAGGTGTACCTATGGCTGATTCTTGTTAATATATGACGGACAACCACAGAATCCTGTAAAGCAATTATCCTTCAGTTAAGAAAAATAAAGTGGCAAAAAAGAGAAATGAACTATCAAGCCAGGAAAACCCATGGAAGAAATTTAAATACATATTGCCAAGTGAAAGTAGCTAATCCAAAAAGGCTAAATACCATGATTCCAATTATATGATATCTAGAAAAGGAAAAAGATAATATGATCAGCGGTTTTCAGTATTTTGGTGATGCGGAAAAGTGGCCTGACAAGTGAAATATAGGGTATTTGGGGCAATAATACACACCTGAAAAAACCCTGATGCCCTGATTGAGGGCAGGAGGAGAAGGGGATGACAGAGGATGAGCTGGTTGGATGGCATCACTGACTCGATGGACATGGGTTTGGGTAGACTCTGGGAGTTGGTGATGGACAGGGAGGCCAGGCATGCTGCGGTTCATGGGGTTGCAAAGAATCGAACACAATTGAGTTACTGAACTGAACTGAGCTGATGTAATATTGTAATGGCAGAAATAGGTCATTATGCATCTTTCAAAGTCCACAGAAGGTGTATAGAGTGACCCTAATTGATGCTTTTGAACTGTGGTGTTGGAGAAGACTCTCGAGAGTCCCTTGGACTGCAAGGAGATCCAACCAGTCCATCCTGAAGGAGATCAGTCCTGGGTGTTCATTGGAAGGACTGATGCTGAAGCTGAAACTTCAGCACTTTGACCACCTCATGCGAAGAATTGACTCACTGGAAAAGACCCTGATGCTGGGAGGGATTGGGGGCAGGAGGAGAAGGGGACGACAGAGGATGAGATGGATGGCTGGATGGCATCACCGACTCTATGGGCATGAGTTTGAGTAAACTCCGGGAGTTTGTGATGGACAGGGAGGCCTGGCGTGCTGCGATTCATGGGGTTGCAAACAGTTGGACATGGCTGAGCGACTGAACTGAACTGAACTGACAATAGCTATAAGTTTTAGTTACTAATATTGTATCAATATTGGTTCACGAAGAATCACAAACCTACCATACTACCACAAGATGTTAATAACCCGGGTAACATTGTGTATGTGTATGTACTGGAGAAAAGAGGTATTTTGAAAACTCTTTGTACTCTTTTGCTCAATTTTTTGTAAACTTACAACTATTCTAAAAAAGTAAACTAAAATGTAAACTGTAAACTTAAAAATGACCAAAAAGTTTATTTGTTATCAGATAACACACAAAGAATCTAACACAAAAGAAAATTGTAGTCAAGGGGTAGAGACATTATTTTCCTCTTATGCAGGACATAAAACCGCTCTTATTTGTCTTTAGAAAATGCAGAGTCGTATTTATTTTGAACTTCAATTAGAAAAATATCAATCCTGGTAAAATGATTAGAAGTTAATACTTCCTTCATCTTAGTACACAAAATATTGTAGCACAGAGATGAAGTTAGTGTTTGAGATCAAAACTATTATTATAGTAGCATTACTAAAAGATATTCTACCAACAACCCAATTCTACCAGCTGGTAGCATAACAATAATAAGCTGACTTAAGCATCAATCTTCAACTTTACTAATAGAATGTGATTTGCATAATATTTCTTTTTATGCATATATCTAAAATTTATCTTTCCAAAATAATGTGTAGTATTACATTATTACAGGGACTTCCCTGGTGACCTAGTGGTTAAAATTTTATTTTCCATTGCAGCGGGTACAGTTTCTTGGTCTGGGAATTAAAATTCCACATGCTGCTTGGCCAAAAAAACAAAACCTAAAACAGAAATAATACAGTAACAAGTTCAATAAAGACTTTAAAAATGGTATATATTTAAAAATCTTAAATCTGCATTATTACCTTGTTTGTTTCAAATATCTATGAAAAATATTATGAGTTTAACATTTAGGAAAAATTCCAGAAGAGATAGGTTAACTCATAAGGACTCTAAATTTTAGCATATTCAAACTTTTCAAACAACTATGTATACCTTAACTATGGTTGCTTCAAAAACTGTAGCTGCATGTAGTAAAGAAAAAATGTAACATTAGAGAATATCCCAGTTCTCTCTAAGATATATCATTTAAATGGGATTTCTGTTCTGTAAATTGAATCAAACCATTTACAAAGTAGTGTTTTCTTACTCTTATTGATGGATGTGAATGAATTCTTTATCATTGTTGCTATCATAGCAGAGTAGAGAAATCTAAACAGATAGATACAATTTTTGCCAAGAACAAGATCAATTTCACTTTTTGGCAGTTTCTAAATTGTATTTGTCAATTGTTAGTGAAATTATGGAGATAGATGATCACTGATCTTGACCTTTCATTACTCCAAGGCCACAGTGTGAAGCAGCAGGTTGCTGCTGTAAAAATTTTTGCTTTGTTTCAATTTACAAGATCTCAGGGTTATTTCTCAAAGCTCAGAATGGGATAACTGTCTGGAAAGGCTTATGGAACTTCCACTATCACATTTTAGATGTTATAGCAAGCTTCTAGACTTTGGCACATCTTTTTATCTTCTCCTACCTATTTATAGCTCACATTGTTTTAATTATAAACCTATGCAGGCAGATTTGGGGGTATAACTGCCCCTGGTATTTTCACTTATTTATTGAATTTGCTTCATAATAAATTATTTTCCTTTGTATCCAATAACTAGGTGTGTCCTTCTTGAAAAATATTTTAAGTTTAAATTTTTAGTAGGAAAAAATATGGTCAGGTGATTGAAATCCCCAAATTAATAGCTTTTTCTTATGCATATTTACTTAAAATACTAGAAATTAATTTAAAAAATGAGCAAGTCATGATCACTCAGTCACTCATAGATTAGAAAAATTAATAAACCAATTATGTGTGTGTGCTCAGTTGTGTTCAACTTTTTGCAACCCCATGAACTGTAGCCCACCAGGCTCCTCTGTCCATGGGATTCTCCAGGCAAGAATACTGGAATGGGTTGCCTTTCCTCTTCCAAGGGATCGTCTCAACCCAGGGATTGAACCCACATCTCCTGAGTCTCCTGCATAGCAGGCATACTCTTTACCACTGAGCCCCAGGGAAGCCCCAATAAAAACATAACTACACACTTAAAGATTTTATACGTATGGACTTACATTTTAATTTTGGCACATAATCACCATTCCCTCTTCCTCTCCACACCACACACACACAAATACACACACACCACACACTCAATGAAATGCTATTTTGAAGAGAAGCGCTCTCTATGCCTTTCAGTGAATAATCACTTTCTATGGAGATTGTTGTGTCCACAATTCCAGAATCACCCATCTACGCTGTGAAGGCAGACAGACTGATCTATTTTGAGGTCTAGGGATGTTGCAAAAGAAGCCCGTGCATACTCAGTTGCTTTAGTCTTGCCCAACTCTTTGGGACCCATTGGACTCTATCCTCCCAGGCTCCTCAGTCCATGGGATTCTCCAGACAATGGTATTGGAGTGGCTTGCCATGACCTCCTCCAGGGGCAAAAGAACTCCATTTTCTTTCAAATATTTTCCTTTATATGAAACCATTTAGTTACTACTTGGACTAAGCAATTCTCCTTTGGGGACTTTCTATTAAAATTCAACTATCTTCATCTGATATTTTTATTTATTTCCATCCATTTTCATCTTCAAAAGATTTACTATCAGACGTTTTAATAATTACCCAAAAATCAGAGCTCAGTGTCCTGAAAAATACAACATTGGACAATTCTTAATGTAGGAAAGTGAAGCTATTGCTGCATAACAATTGGTGAGCGTGGGAACCACCATGATTTCCTAAAAGGCTGTTCTGGCAGATGGAAGCTACATAAACCTGCATGCTATGTCACTTCAGTCATGTCTGACTGCTTGCAACCCTACGGGCCTGCCAGGCTCGTCTGTCCATGGGATTCTCCAGACAAGAAAACTGGAGTGGCTTGCCATGCCTTCCTCCAGGGAAATTTCCCAACCCAGGGATGGAACATGCCTCTGTCTCCTGCACTGGCAGGTGGGATCTTTACCATTAGCGCCACCTGGGAAGCTATAGCAGCATAGGTTGAGATTTAATCTTTCTCATCTAAAGTTGTTTCCATTACTTTATTAATTTTGTACTTTTACTTTTTCTGTTTTAGTTTATATCATTATGCTGCTGACCACACGTTAAATCCTAAATACTATTTATCTTGGATTTCCAGTATCATAGTAAGTGGAAAAAAATAAGAGATTTCCTCCAAAATGATGGAAAGGAAAAGAATGATTTTTATTTATATTGACTCCAAACTTGGAGTACCTGTAATCCTCTTACTCATTATTAGTCTGAGTTTTTATACACTGTGAAAGCTAATGAAATTTCTTTTGCTCTTGCCTATGACTACTGTAATCTTGTATGACCATTTCAAGTAAATTCTTTGGTAATAATAACAAAGCTATTTTTAAAGATATCATGTGCTTTGCCCACTAAGCTGTAGACTGTTGGAAAGCAAATCTATTTTACTTTGCTTCTTTGTTTCTTTTTTGTTTAAATCAGAAATGTTAACCTCACTATCTGACATGTAACAAAAAGTCAATTAATATTTCAAATGAATGAGAGGACTGATGAAAAATCATTTGTCATCTACAGACTTACATTTCAACTATTACACAGACTTTCTACTTAATTATCAAAGTGATTCTTCAGTAAATTTTAACAGCCTAAGAAACCAAAGCACT